>NC_043701.1:62320139-62592165 GCF_006229205.1 Suricata suricatta | reverse complement strand
TTTTTTTTTTTTTTTTTCTGAGAGAGAGAGGTTGCAAGTAAGTGAGGGGCAGAGAGAGGGAGAGAGAAGTAGCTCACCCAAAGCAGGGCTCAAACTCATGAACCATGAGATCATGACCCAAGCGGAAGTCAGATGCTTAATTGACTGAGCCACCCAGGTGCCCACAAATGTTTATTTCTAACATAAAAGCAGTATTTTGGATAAGTAGGCTATCTTATCAGTAAGCAATATGTAATTAAAAAATGAAGATCCACTTTACAGAAAGAATGCAGGTCAGTTATGATGAAAAGAAGCCAAAAGAAGATGCAGCAGCGTAGATAGGTGCTACTCACTACACACCCTATACACACACACATCACACACACACACACACACCACATGCGCAGTAAGCATCTTTTTATGTACCTGCCGGCCATTTGTGTGTCTTCCTTGGGAAAATGTCCATTTAGTTACTCTGCCCATTTTTAAAAAACATTTATTTATTTATTTTTAGTAATTGCTACACCCAACGTGGGGCTCAAACTCATGACCCTAAGACGAAGAGCTGGATGCTCTTCTGACTGAGCCAGCCCCTCCCTGACCCCACCCCACTGCTGTCCATTTTTTAATTGGATTTTTTTCTTTGCTGTGGACTTGCTGATACATAGTTTGCAAATACTTTCTCCCATTCTGTCAGTTGCATTTTCATTTTGTTGAGTCTTTTTTTGTGGTGCGGAAGCTTTTAAGTTTGATGTGCTCCCAGTTGTTGATTTTTAATTTTGTTGTTTGTGCTTTTGGTGTCATATCCAAAAAATCATTGCCAAGCTTGTGTCAAGGAGCTTCCTCCCTATGTTTTCTTCTAGCAGATTTATGGTGTCAGGTGTTATGTCTAAGTCTTTGATCCATTTTGAGTTAATTTTTGTGGTTGGTATAAGATAGGGCCCAATTTTATCTTTCTGCATGTGGTTACCCAGTTTTCCCAGTACGATTTGTTGAAGAGGGACCTCTTCTTTTTCACATTACCATAATACCATTACCACAATACCATTCATACTTTAAAAAAAAATGTAATACCTTCATATAGCCAGGCAGTATTTCCAGTTGTCTCACAAATTTTATGAATTGTGAACACTTCTGAAAAATCAAAGTAGCAGTGCCTGAGTAGTCATTCAGTTAAGCCTCCAACTCTTGATCTCAGATCAGGTCATGATTTCATGGTTCATGGAGTCGAGCCCTGCATCAGGCTGTATGCTGACAACACTGGGATTCTCTCCCTGCCCCGCCACTGTGTGCACACTCTCTCTCTCTCTCTCTCAAAATAAATAAATAAAACTTTTTCAAAAATTTAAAAAAGTAAAAGTAAAAACACTTTTATTCAACTAGTAGCCACATATTATGATTATGTTTTTAAATCTCTCGTGCCATTTTGTACAAATTTTAAGACTACAGAAACAAAGGGGTCGCTAATGGCAATCATGTCATGTATATAGTCTTCTGTTGCTTCTCCCTGAACTATCAAATCCAGAAAGAGAAAAAAAGGCCAATTTTGAATTTCAATTCACTGCATTTCTTTTTAAGGATGGAGTAAGTGGATCATCCTAAGGGAACTGGGTGAGTTCCTCTGATGAAGGATTATTACTGCGTATCCTTTAGACTCCATGAGATCCTATAACGTTTATGTCTGGAGTCAGTAATTTATACTCTGCCTGCTTCTAAAAATGTTTGGGGGATGCCTGGGTAGCTCAGTCAGTTAAGCTTCTGACTTTGGCTTAGGTCATGATCTCGCAGCTTGTAGGTTTGAGCCCTGTGTTGGGCTCTGTGCTGAAAGCTCGGAGCCTGGAACCTGCTTTGGATTCTGTCTCCCTCCCTCTCTGTTCCTTCCCTGCTTGCACTCTGTCTCACTGTCTAGCTCTAAAATAAATAAAGGTTTAAAAAATGTTTTGGAAATGCTTACAACAGAAATAATAAAGATACACCTTTTTAAAAAATATGTTATTTTATTTTTTAAAATGGTTTATTTATTTTGAGAGAGAGCGTGCATGAGCTCATGCACAATCAGGGAAGGGGCAGAGAAGGAGAGAAAGAATCATAAGCAGGCTCTGCACTGTCAGTGCAGACAAGGGGTTTTGATCCCATGAACCATAATCATGACCTGAGCCAGAATCAAGACTCAGACACTTAACCAACTGACCCACCCAAGGTACCCCAAAATATTTTATTTTTAAGTAATCTCTCCACCCAACACAAAGCTTGAACTCACAGCTCCAAGATCAAGTGTTACATGCTCCACCAACTCAGCCAGGCAGGCACCCAAAGAGATAACATTAAAACATGAAGGGAAGATCCAAAGGTCACTAACCACCTAAGTTACATCAATGTCAGCTGATAATGACAATCAGTTCTTCAAGAGTGACAAACCTCACGTTCAACATCTTAATAATAGCAGCTAATGTTTACTGAGCACTCACTATGTGCCTGGTAGTCCTCCTAACAGTCACTTGCCAAGGCCCACAGCTAGGTGAATCCAGGCAATGTGCTTCCCAAAGCTTGCGGGCTTTACCACCTTCTACTGACTTAGATATACAAAGCATCTGGAACGCCCAAACCTAGTCCACCACGATTGTCTCTACTGAACTCTGCCATGATGGTCTCTAATGAACTTTGCTTCTCCATAACTCTCAGATAGATCTTATCCTCACCTACCATTCCACAGCACCATCTCTCATCTGGGTTACTACAACTGCCTCCTTTTTTTTTTTTTTTTAACGTTTATTTATTACTGAGAGATGGAGAAAGAACATGAGCATGCGAGCATGTGAAGGGCAGAGAGAGAGGGTGACACAGAATCCAAAGCAGGCTCCAAGCTCTGAACTGTCAGCACAGAATCTGATGCAGGGCTCAAACTCAAAACCTGTAAGATCATGACCTAAGCCAAAGTTGGACACTTAACCAACTGAGCCACCCAGGCACCCCGCAACTGCCTCCTTTTTAAAAATGAAAATTTAATTTTATTAAAGGCATCCCCTAAGCATTTATACTCCCTCCTTCCATAGCACAGAACTGACACTGGGATGTGGCTGCCCAGCCAAGGGGCTCTATTTCCCAATACAGTCTAGGTGAGGCCACGTTTTTCCTACTGCATGACTTCAGGTTATGCTAGGTTTTGGCATTATATTGTTAGGAAAACAAAGTTATACCATAAAATGGCCAGTGGGGCTAACAAGGGAACTCCAGTCCTTGCCTAGAGACTCCTCTTCCGGGTTCTCCCTGTTCCGCTTGCTGCCCATGCCAAATTGCCATGAATGCAGAAAAGACAAAACTATAAATTACCCTTCTGGCTTGAGCTTGGGACTCAGACCTTTGGATAGACTGCCTCCTCTGAGCCCATCAATGTAAATAAAACTCCGATCCACCAAGATCTCTGGGTGCCATGTGGTTTCTCTGTCAATGATCCAGGCTGGTTCCGAAAGATATTTGGTTCCCTGACTGGGAAGCCCAATCACACTGGCTCTGTTGCCACAGGTCTGGGACAATGGCGAGTGGTGACAGAATGGGGAACCGCAGAGAAAAGGGCACCCCTGCTAGCTTGTTTGGCAGCTTCCAAACCTGACTGCCTTGGTCTGACCTCACTCTGTTGTTTCCACTGGACTCAAAAAGAGTTGGCAGGTGAGAACCTGGACCTGATGTCAGGACCAGTAAGGTAGGGGGCCCCAATTCAGTCAGGCCCACACATAAGGGTGGAAGGGGAACCGGATCACTCCCCAGAGACCTCAGAAGTCTTAAAGGTAGGATCTGGTGGGAGGGAATGTCATAACCTCCGGTGTGTATGTGTGTGAATGTGTGACTCGCCTGGCTTGCCTGTCAAGTTTGAATATGTGGCTCCACAGATGGGCACCCTTAACATCCCTAAAAGTCTAGGAGTCTGAGTGGGCTCTCCTGTGTCATGGTGAAAGGCAAACGGTCCAGGGCAGCATGGGAATAGACGCCAATTGCAAGTCACAAAGCTGAGTCCGCTATAGCCAAGCCTCACCTAAAGTTCCCCCGGGAACACGATCAGTGAAGCATCTGATTGGTCCTCTCCAGAGGGTATAACTCCCACCCCCTTAGTCTGTCTTTGCAACACCAGACACAGGAAAAAGTTAGACATGGGGTCGAAACAGAGTAAGCTCATGGTCCTTGTGGTCATGCTTAACTTCAAAAAGGGATTCTCAGGAGACTACTGAACGAAAATGACACCCAGAAAGTTAAAGACCCTTTGTGAACTAGAATGGCCCATGTTCAATATAGGATGGCCCTCAGAAGGCGCATTAGATGTCTGGGTGGTAGTTTGGCTAGTAGTCCCTAGAAACCCAGGTTTCCATACATCAACTCCTGGCTTGAAATTACCCAAAACCCCCCACCTTGGGTGCAATTCATCACTAACAAGCAGAGTCAGGCAAAGGTCTTACCCGCCTCACCTGGAGACTCACCCAAAAGAGCTGAAGAAGCAGCCCACTGCTCCCCCAGTATTTGTGGGCAACCCAGAGGAGGAACCTGTCTTTCCTCCACCTTATGACCCACCATGATACACAGCCCCCCACTCCCACCGTCTCCCCCTGCTGGTCCAGGGGCCTGAGACTCCTCTGCCGTCCATCTCTTCCCACCGCTAGTCCCAGAGAATCCTCTCTCACCAGGGCCAGCAGCCAGGCTGAACCCCAGACCCAGACCTGGTACCCTCTAAATGCCAGTAAGAGAGATGAGAGAACCTGAAAGACAAAAAGGATGGAAGAGTCCAGTCCAGCCGTTCCATGATGTATTTATCAGCCTTTCTCCACCACCGATCTCCTTAATTGGAAACACAACACTCTATCATACTCTGAAAAGGCACAGGCAATAGTTGACTTGATGGAGTCCCTCTTCCAGACCCACCAGCCAACTTGGGAAGACTGCCAACAGTTACTCTGTACCTTGTTTAACACAGAGGAGAGAAGGAGAATAATGAAGGAGCCTGACAGTACCTGGAAGACCACATGCCTCTGGGGATCAATGACCCTGCTGCCTGGGCTAGAGCTGCTGCACCTGGAGAATGCCCAACATGGGACTTCACTACAGAGGAAGGACAGGCTCACATCCCCTGGTACCAAGAGGCTCTCCTTCGGGGAATCTGAGCTGGACCCAAAAAGCCCATGAACATGACTAAAATATCATTGGTTACTCAACAACCCTCTCCTGGGCTGAGATTTTACTCTCCAAATTTGGGGCCCAAATAACTTTTGAACCCACTGGACACATCAGTCTCCAATTAAACCTGAGACAGGGGGAAACCCTAGTCTTGGTGATCACCACGCCAAGGGAAGAGGAGTAGAGACTATTCTGTGCCCAAAACCAGCCCTTGTAGTCCATTAGAGTTCAGACTTGCCTTCTCCTCTGTATGGACCGAAGATAACCCAACTGAATTAGCCCAGAATTGGCCCCCCATCATTGTTGATCTGATCCCCAGAGTTCAACCCCAAAGACAGAGGCAATACACCCTTCCACTCGAGGCTAGAATGGGCATCCAAGAGACCTGACCAAACTCAAAGAAGCAGGTGTCCTGACTGAATGCCAATCAGCTTGGAATACCCAACTCTTACCAGTCAAGAAGCCAGGAGACCGAATGGTTCAGGATTTGAGGGTCATTTACGAGGTGATTGTTTCCCTGCATCTAGTGGTTCCAAACCCATACACCCTCCTCAGCCAAAGTCCATAGTCGGCCAGATGGTTTACATGCCTAGACCTAAAGGATGCTTTCTTCTGCCTCCGTCTAGCTCCCCAAAGTCAACCACTGTTTGTCTTTGAATGGACTGAGCTCGTTCATTATAAGGCACCAGATGCAGCTGACCTGGACACAACTTCCCCAAGGATTCAAAACCTCATCCACCCTCTTTGGGGAAGCAGTGGCCTCGGACTTTGCCAACATTCCAAGAGAAATCACAGCGTGTGTCCTCCTCCAATATGTAGATGACCTTCTTCTTGCCAGCAACACCCAAGAGAATTGTACAAAGGGCAGTTTCTGTCTGACTTGGGGTACCAGGTCTCTTAGAAAAACACACAGATTTGCCAACAGCAGGTCTGAGACCTGGGCTTCCTCCTCACACAAGGAAAAAGAGAATAAGGGCCGGAAAGGAAAAAGGTCATCATCACATTGCTGCAGCCCCAAACAAAACAAGGTTTACAGGAATTCCTAGGGCCTGCAGGTTCTGTCATATTTGGATTCCCAGGTTCTCAGTCATAGCAAGACCCCTTTATGATCTATTGGGGGGCCAGATTGGGAGCCCCCCACCTGGATTGAGGAAGCAAGGGCCACTCTGACAGAAATAAAGTTGGCTGTGAGGCGAGCCCCACCTCTGGGTTTACCTCAGATAGAAAACCCCTTCAACCCCTTTGTACATGAAAAAGATAAAATAGCCTCAGAGTCCTCACTCAGACTATAGGACCCTGGCAACAGCCAGTTGCATACTTGTCAAAAACACTTGATCCTGTGGTCGCAAGGTGGCCACTGTGTCTTAGGGCGCTAGCAGCCACAGTCCTGCTCATCAAGCAGGCAGACAAACTTACGTTGGAACAAAACTTAATGTCAAGGTCCCACACAGGGCCATGTCCCTCATCAACACACAGGGATACCGTTTCCTCTCCAACTCTTGGCGGACACAGTATCAAGGGCTTCTCTGTGAAAATCCATGGGTCATTCTCAAAACAATGAGGACACTGAATCCAGCCACTTTCCTCCTCATGAAAGAAGGGAAACCTGACCATGACTGTTCCAAGTAATGGATGAAATCTACACCAGTTGCCCAGACCCCTGAGATCAGCTCATAAAAAATCCGGAGATCACCCTGTTTGGCGATGGGAGCAGTTATCTGCAGGAGGGCACCTGAAAAGCAGGTGTGGTAAGGTAACCACAACTACCAAAATTTTAGAAGCCAAGGCATTACCAGAAAAATGGTCGGCACAATGAGCTGAACTCTATGCCTTAACCCGAGCCCTCATCCACAGCAAGGGCAAACAAGTCAATATCTATACTGACTCTCGGTACGTCTTTGCCACCGTACACGTACATGGAGCCACCTATAAGGAACGGGGCCTCCGTACTGCTGCAGGAAGGACTATCAAAAACAAGGAGGAAACACTAAAACTCCTCGAGGCCATATGGCTACCAGACAAGGTAGCTTTCCTGCACTGTAAGGGACACCAAAAGAGGACCGACCCCATAACTCAAGGAAATCACTGGCCGACAAGACAGCCAGGGCTGCTGCTTGAGACGACCCAGGCGAGGCTTCCTCCTACACCATGACCCTCGTGCCCCAAGGGAGGCCCTTCTACTCCTTTACACAAAAGAGGAAGAAAATTGGGCCTCAACAGAAGGGGGCACACTGAACAAAAAAGGATGGTGGGTCATGCCAAACGGACACATTTTTGTCCTATCATCTACAGGAAAACGCCTAGTCAAAGAATGTCACCAGCTCACACACTTGGGGAAAATGGCACTAGACGCTTTCCTCGAAAAGAACTACTATACCAGCCAGCTGTCAACACTATGTCGGGCCGTCAGGGAACAATGTGTAACATATGCCCAAAACAATGCCAGGCCTGCTCCACAGCCCCCACCTGGCCTACAAAGGATGGAGGCCACCTCTTGTGAAGACTGGAGGTGGACTTCACAGGTGTACAACGGAGCAAAGGATTCAGGTACTTCCTTGTAATAATCTGCACACATTCAGGATGGGTCGAAGCCTTCCCAAATAGGACGGAATGCAGTCCTAAAGAAGCCAAAGCTCTTCTACAAGAAGTCGTACCTCGGTCTGTCTGCCCTTAACCATACACAGTGACCACAGACCTTCATTTGTGGCGGACATTATACAAACCCTGACCAGGTCCCTCAACATTACCTGGAAAATGCACACTGCTTACCAACCCCAGAGCTCAGGAAGGATAGAACGGATGAATCACACCCTCAGAGAAACCCTGGCTGAATTCTACCATAAAACTGATCTCCCACGGCCACATTTACTGCCATTGGCCTTCTGTGCATGCCTAGTGCATGCCTGAGGCACTGGAATTCTCCCTCTTTTAGTTAGTATATGGGCAGCCTTCCCCATGCTTAGGAAAACTTCTAGGAAACTTATACCAAGTTGGAGATAAAGAAATAAGAGAACAGCTTCAGGCCTTGAGAACAGTCCTAAATAAACTACAAAGATACACCATAGAGAGAGCGCCAATTTCCTAAGGGACCCCCTTCCACCCCTTTTTGCCAGGAGACTCTGAATGGGTCTAAGACTGGAAAAAAGAACCTCTTAAACCTCGATGGACCGGGCCTCATACTGTTTTTCTAAGAACCCCTACTCCCCTCAAGTTTCAGGTATCACCCCATGGGTCCATCACTCCAGAGTCAAGAAGGCCAGCTCCAAGGAGCCCTCAACCTGGCAAAGTGATCCAGACTCGGTCAGCCTGCTTGAATTGACTCTCAAAAGGATGCTGGCCCCTGAGACCTTCAGCCCTGCTCCACACACACCCCAGAAGCTGGCTGATCACCCACAACAGAAGCTTGAGGAACCAACATGTAAACTGAGCCTGGGGGCTCTAATGCAACTCTGTCAACCCTTACCTGTTGTCAGTGTTATAACGCTGGCCCTGCTCCTTACTGCTGGGCTGATAGAGGCTGCCCCAACAAACTGGACAAAAGGTTTATGCTAGGTCTACCCTCTCTCCTCTGGATGGGAAGATTATTAAGCATTGCTTGTATCTCCTGCTAACTTCGCTTGCCCTTGTAACCACAGCATGCATCTTAGCCCTCCAAGGGTACCAACCCCTAGAACTAAAGGGTGATGCCTACTCAAAGTTTTAAAAGGCATCAAAGGGGGGGAATGTTGGGAAAACAAAAAGTTATACCATAAGACGGCCAGTGGGGCTAACAAGGGAACTCCAGTCCCTGCCTAGAGACTCCTCTTCCGGGTTCTCCCTGCTTTGCTTGCCACCCACGTGCCAAATTGTCACAAACGTGGAAAAGACAAAACCGTAAATTAACCCCTGGCTTGCGCTTGGGGCTCAGACCTTTGGAGAGACTGTCTCCTCTGAGCCCATCGATGTAAATAAAACTCGGATCCACCAATATCTCTGAGTGCTGCTTGGTTTCCCCACCAGCAATCCAGCCTGGGTCCTTAACAGAGTTGTAGGTTTCCAGAGCTTTTAGAACTTTGGAGTTGAGGATGTAGGACTGTACACCTGTTCCCTAGACATAACAACCCAATCAAATGGCCTAGTCTTATTTTCCATAAATCCCTTACAGTCCAGGGTTTGGAAACTGGGATACCTGTCATAATGCCAGAGGCTTTGTAAGGACCTGAGATAAATGTAGTGTTTCTTCTTGAGACTCAATCCCTTTCTGGTGAGTGGTACAAAACATTTATATTAAGAAACAGATATAACTGTAGAAGAACAAAACTTGGAAATTTTTAGAGTAAAACAAGTGACTCCAAAGAAATTTGTTATTCAGCATCAGGCTAAGATCTCAGACACCAAAGGTACAAGCCTGCTCCCCTCTGCCATTAGGGGGCCCTGCACAGGGAACTTTGAGGGGCACTGCTATGTAGTCTGGACTCCAGCCAAACCCTTCCTTAGCGTTTCCTCAGTGTTTCTTCACCTGCCCTCTTCCCTGCCCCGCCTCCCCCGCTTTGGCGTTTTTAGAGATGTTTCAGGAAGTTCACATTGTCACATGGGATAACAGCATCTCAGTTTCTTACACTGATAATTATTTAAATTATGATTATATGGGGCGCCTGGGTGGCTCAGTTGGTTAAGCATCTGACTTCGATCCAGGTCATGATTTCTCAGTCCATGGTTTAGAGCTCCGTCTCGGGCTCTGTGCTGACAGCTTGGAGCCTAGAGCCTGCTTCAGATTCTGTGTCTCCCTCTCTCTCTGTCCCTCCCCTGCTCATGCTCTGTCTCTGTCTCTAATAAACCGTTAAAAAAATTTAAATTATGATTGTGATGGAGATTATATTAATGTGTAACTATTCCTAGACTCCCCGTTCCCTATCCTCTGTGGCTAAGAGAATTTGTCTTTATCTAAGATTTTCTTCCCCCAAAGAGAATTCTGGTTTTGCCAGATGCGTTTAAAGCCTTTTAAGTTCAAGGAGAAAAATGAATCCTTGAGATACTCCATTGGTTGACACAATAAAGAGCTTGAGAGAAAAAGGCCAGGAAAGAAGCAGGAGACAGAAAAAAAATCTACAAATTAAAAAAGACCACAAAGTACCTAGTACAGTGAATTAGAAAAAAACAACACCACTTTACAGCATATAAACATTTAGAATATCAGGAATAAAGTAAAAAAAAAACTCTAAACATTTCTAGATGAAAAAAACATGCCTTACATTAAAGAGATCAAGAATGTGATGATGTCATGACATTAAACTCTTCAGAGAAACAGTGGCAATTAGAAGACAATGGCACAACGCCACCCAAAATCTGAGGGCAATATTTCCTATCAGAATTGTATCCACCCTGGTTATCATCAGGTTTGACTACAGGATGAGACACTTTCACATATGCTCCAAGGAAGCACACCCTCGCAGGGAGCTGCTCACTAGAGGATGTTCCCAGGGAGGAAGCAGGGGGAGGGAGGTAAGTAAAAAAGGAGAAGACCCAAGTACCATAAAACAGCCTTGAGGGGCACCTGGGTGGCTCAGTCGATTAAGCACCCGACTTCCAATTGGTTGTGACCTCACAGTTCATGGGTTCAAGCCCTGACTGGGGCTCTGTGCAGACAGCTTAAGAGCCTGGAGTCTGCTTCAGATTCTGTCTCCCTCTCTCTGGCCCTCCCCTCCTGGCGCACTCTTTCTGTCTCTCAAAAATAAAAACATTTAAAAAATTTAAAAAGGGGAAAAAACGGCCTTCAAGGGCAGGAGAGAGGTGAAGTGGATTAGGATCAGAGTGAGGGAAAACCCTGAATCACAGCTGTTCTGCAGGGCAGTTGAGCAATCAGTCCAGACTGGAGTGGGCAGAGAGCTGGGCGGGTGGGGCTGGGGGTGCGGACTGCCCAATGAGCATCGCTTATGACAACAAGCGGATATTGATGAATTAGTGACAATTACAAAGAAAATTTAAGTAAACATTTAAAATGTTGTATTATTAATTTCAGGGGAATCAACAAAGGAAACACTAGATGGCATAGCCGCGGATAGCATACGACATAGATTAGCTGTGGATAGTTGCCTAATAATAATAATGTGATACTGGTCACGCCAAAATTGAATTCTAACTTTATTGGGAAGATGGGGATGATGGGAACAGGTGTGAGTGTATGTGTCTTGCGTGTGCACAAGTGCATGATGTGACAGAGAGTTAAAGTTTCCTCTTCCATAGTATAAAGGTAAGTCTAAGCCTGGGGGGCCAGGGGCCATTAGTGAGTAGCAGTGCAAGTCTGTGATTTAGAAATATCAAGGTAAATAGCTAAAGGAGTTGGAAATAATTTCGTCTGCAGAGTGGGAGTCTGGGACAGGGAAGGAAATGCCGTTATTCATGATTAAGCCTTGGAGTGGTTTTTAAATTTTAAACCCCATACGTATACTTTTATAAAAACCAAAATGAAACATCTGTTGGTTGTCAGGCATAGGGCTAATTTATATATTATTCATTTACTCTTCCCCACGTTTCCATAAGATGGGTACTATTATCCCCATTTTCTAGAAGAGGAGACACAAGTGCAGCCTCTAGCTCACCCTCACGTAGTACTAAGCAGGCCCCTCCTCGGAGACTCTCTTTCACCCGTCTCGAGCCTCCACCTGCGTGAGCCCCGCGCACCTGACTCGTGGTGGACACAAAGAAGCCATTCAGAAAATACTTGTTTGGAGGACCATAGCGTTAGTTGGCAGAGAGCTCGAGTCGCCGAGATGCAGGGGAGAATGTGCGTGTGGAGCCGGAGGCCCTGGAGAGGGGAGCCGGCCACCGGCCGCGGAAGAACGGCAGGCTGTACTGGAAATTTGGGGAACCGCTCGGTGCCGTGAGGCGGAGGCGGGTGGGACAGAAAGCGGAGTGGTGAGCAAGACTCTTACCTGGCCGGAAGAAGAGTAGGCTGCTGGTGAGATAGTTCAACAACTCCATAATCCGATGTTTTTCCAAATAATTCTTGGCCTCCTGCTCCCGGCTGGGGCCAGCCTGCATGGCTCTGCGTCCGGCCGTAGCTAGGCGACCAGGCAGCGTCGGGCGTTCGGCCCCGCCCCCTGCGCCCATCGTGGTCACGTGGCCTGTCTCTTGCGGAGGAGACCTGGGCTGGGAGTTCAACACCACCAAGGGGAAGCTTGGGGGCGCTATGCGGTGGGGCTTATGCGGAGGCCCAGGGTTCCCCGAGCAGAGCCCCTTATGGAAAGATGGTCCGCTTCTCCCACCCCGTCTCCTCCGGAGCTGAGGGCTGGGCCCGATTGTCTTTTCCTGATTTTGTCTGGTGCTCAGTACTTGTTGAGCCAATGAATGAGACCTCATGTGCTAATAACACAGGATGAACGAATAACATAAGGAACTTCTTCGATTCTGGAGTCTACGGTGGAGAGTTGTTGTTTGTTTTTAAGTTTCTTATTTTGAGAGAGTGCACACAGTGGGGGAGGGGTAGAGAGCGAGAGAGAATCCCAAGCAGGCCCGGCACCACCACACCACCAGCGCAGAGCTCCTCTTGGAGCCAGAACTCAAACAGGGAGATCTCGACCTGAGCTGATGACTGACAGTCTGAGGCTTAACCGACTGAGCTCCCCAGGCGCACCCCAACCCCAACCCCAACCCCGTGGGGCGGGGGTGAGGGGTGGGGGTGTGAGTGTTCTAAATACCATCTTTGGTGTGAGCCGCTTGCAGCACAGCATGGGCAATGGGGCAGGAAGGTATCCTGTTTCTCCAGCAGATTGTGGGTCAGGAAGCATGCTGGGATTTTGAGCTCCAACATCTTTGCTGCATAACTAGGCTGCGTGTAGCTGGCCTTATCAGAGACCATCTGACAGTAGTTTTGAGGGAGGGCCACTGAGTAAGATGGGATGCCTAGGAGGTCCTCTGTTCAATCTTCACCGTACCTTCGAAACTGAACTCTAGGCTGGGACTTCTGTCCTTGAGGGCTGGGCTCTGAAGCCAGTGTCCTTTACCATTCAACAGAGAGCCCATAACAGTTACTTCAAGGAGAGAAAAGACAAATGGCCAATAAACATATGAAAATACTCTCAGCCTCTTCAACAATCAAACAAAGGAAAACCACAAGAAAATGCCATTTTACCTTTACCATACTGGTAAAAATTAGGAAGACTGACAATATCGAGGGCTGGCAAGGATACAGTACCACCAAACAGTCAGTGATGATGGGAGCATAAGTTGGAACATCCACTTTGAAAAAAATGATTTGGAATTATCCTGGTAATATAAACATGTTTCCACTCCAAGAACAACTCTTGTCAGGATATAGGAAGAGGAACGTTCATAGCACTGTTCATAACAGCAAGCCTGACAGCAGCCCCAGAGTTCATCAAGAATACAATTGATTGAGGCACCTGGGTGGCTCAGTTGGTTGCGTGTCCAACTTCCACACAGGTCATGATCCCATGGTTCGTGAGTTCGAGCCTCACATTAGAATCTCTTCTGTTAGGACAGAGCCTGGTTCAGATCCTCTGTCCCCCTCTCTGCACCTTCTCTGCTCCTGCTCTCTCTCTCTCTCTCAAAAATAAACATTAAAAAAAGAATACAATGGATTAAGAAAAAAGCTGTGGTATATTGCATAATGGAATGCTATAAAGCATTGCAACAATGCATTGTAGCTACTTGCAAACATATGAGTGGATCTCAAAAGCATCTGATTGTCTATTGTCTCAGAATTGCACCATAAAAATCAATTTCTATAAAGTTAAAAAGGCATACAAAACTAAATATATTGTTTACAGATTATAACATTTAGGAAATCTATTAAGAAATACAAGGGAATTATACACAAAATTCAGCATAGTGTTTGCCTTGGAGGGAAAAGGAATGGGTTTTGGAGGAATATCCTAGGGACTTCAGGAGTAATGGTAATATGATTTTTCTTTGCCTGAATGGTGGGTACACAGATGCTCATGGACTAAGCTTCTTTATACCTTATAGGTATCTTAAAGGTTTTTAAATATACTCAGCATTTAGGGGCACCTGGACGGCTTAGTACGTTAAGCGTTGGACTTTGATTCAGTTTGTGATCTCGCTGTTCATGGGATTGAGCCCTGCATTGGGCTTTGTGCTGACAGCTCAGAACTTGGAGCCTGCTTCAGATTCTCTCTCTCTCTCTCTCTCTCTCTCTCTCTCTCTGCTCCTCCCCTGCTTGCACTCTGCCTCTCTCTCTCTCTCTCAAAAATAAACAAACATAAAAATTTTTTTAATTTAATTTTTTTATTTATTTTTGAGAGATAGAGACAGATCATAAATTGGGAAGGGGCAGAGGGAGAGGCAGACACAGAATCTGAAGTAGGCTCCAGGCTCTGAGCTGTCAGCACATGGGAGTCCGACATGGGGCTTGATCCCACCAATCATGAGATCATGACCCGAGCTGAACTTGGATGCTCAACCAACTGAGCCACCCAGGTGCCCCTAAAAAATTTTTTTAAGCAGCATTTAAGAACAATAATTTTTAAGCAATTGAAAAACAGAGGGTGAAACAAGGAAACAAAGTTAATGCCAGGAGACTGAACCAAGTCTGAAACAGAAGGTAGCCGAGGAGCTGGAGATGTAGGCTTCAGAGGATGGGCCTACCTTGAGAATTCTGTACCCTGAGCATCTGGGAGGAATAGAGAAGGAGACTTTATAGCCATGGTTGGGAGATTGGCACAACCTTGAGCAAAGTGGGAGGACAATGCTCTTCGTCTTCAAGGTCTGGAGAAAGAGTATCAAGGAGGAGGAGTCATTTCTCTGAAATGGCTTAAAAACTGTGTGCCCAAATGCTCAACACAGCTTAGGTCTGTAAGAAGGAGAATATTTCAGGATGATGTAAGGCAAGTGCTTTTCTAACTCTTTAGCAGCAGAATCCTTTGAAGACATCGCACGTGGAATCTCCACATGTAGAACAGATTCAAGCGAGCACTACATTGGGATTCACGCACGTGTCGGGGCCCCATTATCTAAGCTCCCTTAGTTGTATTTTTCTCACAGAGACATGGCTGGCAGCCTGAGTGATCCGAGTGGCGGAATGGACTGGAGCCTGGAGAGCTCTTACAGAACTAAGCTGACAGCACAGATGCATTACTTGGGGGCCTGTGGACCCGAGGCCTGCCTGGGACCCCTGGTTCTTGATGGCTTCTGGGGAGAATTTGAAACTACTGATGCAGTCTATTAGCGTTCAGTGTGTTTTGATCCTTCCTTTGGAGACTTGCTTTATGTTCCTTGGTGGAGGTGACGCAAGGCACAGACGCCAAAGCCCAACTTATGCAGCTCCCTCCAAATCATGACGACCTAAATGCCTGACCCTTCAGGGGTGACCAAAAGATGTGTGGTCACTTCAGAGGGTGACTCTGGCTCAGTATAGCAGAGACCAGACAATGGCTAGGGGACTAAAATGGAGAGGGGTCCCCTGCAGAGGGGACAAAGGTTATGGAAAGCAGAAGACAGAAGGGGCTGGTCATGGTATCTTTTGACTGACTGGCCAAAGGCCCGGGTGGGGGTGGGGAGGTATGGATTTAAGACAAAAATGTCAGGAACATTCTTTAATGGAGGGAGAGAAGACTGCGTGGTGGTTCACTGGAGAAGGTGAAATGTCGCATTCTGCTCATTGCTCTAAGCTCCAGGCCTTTGGTCTTCTCCTTAGGAAATTCATTTACTTTCCACAGGTTACTCAGTCCCCGAATAACTAGCTCTGCTCTTTGAACCTCAGATGATACCAGCACCTTGACATTGAAATGCAGCAATCTGATTCTCTGTGCCTATGGAGTCAGGCTGGGAGCACATGGGACCGTGCTGATGCCTTCCGGACTCACTGATTATTTTCTGTTCCAACAAGCCTTGGCTACCTTTGTGGGCACAATGCTCCTTCTCCCACCACAGCTCGGGCAGCTAAGGCCTGGCATCTACAATTCCTGTGGAAGGCATGCTAAAGAGAAGTGTCCAGATGCCATCTAGTGGAGTCAGCTATTCTCTGTTGCTGCCATCCTTTAGGCCAATTTGGACTTAATTAATCACCGTCATCAATATTTCATTCCTTGCTAGGTAATGAAATGTGGAGTGAGATTCCCAGGATGGAGGTACCCCAATTTGTTTATCCATTCACCCCCAGATATATGTTTGGGTTGTTTTCAGGTTACAAATAGAGCTACTGTGAACACTGGGGTCTAGATCGTTGGGTGGACATGTGATTCTGTTTCCCTCAGGTAAATAGCGAGGGCCGTGAAATGCCTGGATCATACGGTAGGTGCAATATTTTGAGAAATTGCCAAACTCTTTTCCAAAGTGACTGTACCAGTTTACATTCCCCAATTGGTAGCTATTACAGGCCTCCCGGGCAATCCTGGTGGACAGCCAGCACTGAGAACCTGCATTAGGACAGCCTGTGAGGTGGGAGCTGAAGGACTGAGGAATGGTGCTCAGGAGTGCAGAGTCTGGGAGCTCCCAGCTCGTGTTCAGTATAGTTCTACTACACTCTTACCACAAAGATGAAATGAGAAAAGATGGGAAACAGATGATCATGTTATACTTTACTCCTATTACTACCACCATCACCATCAGGACCACTGCTACCATCACCAGGGGAATCCTTGCTCTTTTTTATTAAAAAAATTTTTTTTAGTTAATTTATTTTTTGAGAGCCAGACCTAACAGGGGAGGGGCAGAGAGAGGGAGAGAGAGAGAATCCCAAGCAGACCCCATGCTGCCCACACAGAGCCTGATGTGGGGCTCAAACCCAGGAAACCATGAGATCATGACCTGACCTGAAACCAAGGATCAGATGTTTAACTGACTGTGCTTTTAGCCATTTTCATTTTGGTAGAGTAGCAGAGGTATGGCTGAGAGCTGGGAGTCAGCTTGGGTGCAGCCTGGAAGTCTAAACTCTTCCCGCAGTTGGTAGATAGTGGGGTCAAAGAAAGGCTGTGGTCTCTCATGGCGGTGACGGTGGCCACGTGGCATACAGTCCCGTCTTCCCCGGCTGAAACTGAGAAAGCATTTCCCCAAAGAATCCTACCGCACTGACATCAGGCTTCAAGTACATTTGTGGATCTATGGGCCTTTGTGGGTTGTCCTACAACCTAATCACCCTTGATATTACATTCAAATGGACAAATGTATTAGGTTCCAAATGAAGCATTTGGAGCACAGCCCATAGACTGGGGCTGGCTTTTACAAAAAAGACTATTGCTTTGTATATCATTTTTGAAACTGAGATACCCATTTTACCCTAATACGTTTTTAAATTTATTTTTTATTAAACTTTTTAATGTTTTTATTTATTTTGGGGGGGAGGGGTCAGAGAGAGGGAGACACAGAACGAAGCAGGCTACAGGCTCTGAGCTGTCAGCACAGAGCCTGACATGGAGCTCAAACTCATGGACTGTGGGATCATGTCCTGAGCTGACGTTAGATGCTTAACTAACTGTGCCACCCAGGTGCCCATCAACCACTTCATTTTTTAATTCAACATTTATTGTATGCCTGCCATTATTTTAGGAACCATGTGGCATTGAACAAGATGGCACTTTGTGACTATAAGGGGGTCCCTAAAGGTAAATTTGAAGGCCAAACAAACGTGAGACCTCCATGGTTTGGAAGAAGTCCCTGAGTGACAGTGTGTCCCACATGCATCACCAACACAAAATCTCCATAGGGAAGTCCCCTATGAAGGAAGATTGCCCTTAAAACCACCCCAAGCCTCCCATTTTTAACCACTTCCAGAAAGTGGAGTTGTAATCATATATGCTCACTTTTAGTTTCTTGCTGGTCCTATTTCCGACTTTTTAAGCTTCCAAGCCCAGAGCCAAACACTGTACTCTGGCAAACACAAATGTGAGATTGCCTAATGGCTTCCTTAGATTTCATCATTACTTGGGTCTCTAATATTATACTTACCTAAATTTTAAAACTAGCAAAGCAGGGGCACCTGGGTGGTTTGGTCGTCAAGCGTCTGATCTTGATTTTGGCTCAGGTCATGCTCTCACGATTCTTGGGTTCGAGTCCTGACAGCTCAGAGCCTGCTTGGGATCCTCTCTCTTGCCCTCCCTCTCTGCCCTGTCCCCACTTGTGCCAGCTCTCTCAAAATAAATAAACTTTATTAAAAAAAAAAGCAAAACAATGCACGCAAATTGTAACAAATTAAAATTCTACAGTTAATGAGAGGATCTCATGCTTTGTCCCAGCCCCAATCCCACCCTAAGCTAACTTTCTCTGCTGATCCTGAATCCCAAATCTCAGTATCTCATTCTGTTTTATTAGAAAATAACCTTTCCATTTCCAGCTGGGGGGCAGAGAAAGAGCAGTCACTTGGTGGCATGTGGGAGGTGAAGGGGGCTTCCAGGGGCCCAACAACCTCCTGTGAGGTTTTCAAACCCCTTTGGCCATTTTCACCCCATAGCTGCACCCTTTCCTCTGTGGCTCCTACTGCCCTGGGGGATTTGGGGAGAAAATAGGCTTCTCATTAGTATTCTCCTTAAATCACTTCGTAACTTTCTTCTTTCTGCTGACACAATTATCCCTCCAAGTCTGCCATTTGCTTTTCGTGTCTGTGTGTAAACTTTTAAACTTCAAAGTGCACAGTGAAATGAACGAATCTTAAGCATACAACCTGATAAATATTTCGCCAATGATTATATTCACTTAACGAGTTCCCAGGTTAAGATACAGAACATTTCCCACACCAGAAACCTCCCTTGTGCCCCCCAAAGGTAACAGCTATTCTATAAATCCGTCTGTTGGTATTCATGGCTTTAATTCACCAAGGTTACTTTGAATGCCAATTCATTAATTAAAATGTTGAACAGTGCTGGGCTCAGCGTAGACCTGGCGGGAACATCCTCTGAGTCCTTGAAGGTGAGTGCCTCTAGAGGCGCCCTCTCTGTACTCAGCGTGCATCTAGCCCATACCAAAGTTTTCTCCATGTATTGAGTTGGACAGACTTGCAAAAATTATAAACCCAAAGATATGCATCTGATTTTTTCCAAAAGAAAAGTTCCAGAATCATGGTTTCCTCCCCATTTTCTTCCCTTCACTCTATGGGCTCTGCCTTTACCCCATTCCAATAATGTACCAGAATTGTATTCCTCTCCCTTTCAGCCCCCAATGCAGTGTCTGGATTATTCAGGAAAATGGGGAGGTGGGGAGGGTGAATGATAAGACGAGTGAGGGTGTATGTGGGGGTAGGGGGAGGATGAGTAATAAGACCCGCTAAGAAATCAGATAGGGAAGTGAAGGGAGTGGAGAGAATGAAAATCCTAATACAGGCTGCACAAGCTCCTATTTTTCTAGCAGCTTCCACAGTGCCTTGCTCAGGTCTCAGAGGAAGCAAATGCTTTTGTGATAATGATGTTTGCTTTGATTAGACATTTACTGAAATATGTGAAGGTGAAAGAAAATTCCAGAAAAGTTTTAAAAATTTCTTAAATTGAGAGAACTTTTCCAATATTAATGACCTTAGATCAGATCTGTGTTTTGAAATGTCACAATAAATGCAACACCTCCAAGCTGCTGGCAAGCTTCCCACAGTGATTCCGTACTGACTCAGACTTTTGTGGGACTGATTTAGTTTTTGAGGCATTCAGCTTTTTTGCACTTCCCCCATTTACTTTTCTAGGTGAATGGCTTATGAGGATGTAATGAATAGAAAATACTTATTAAAATACATTCCTGGGAACTTCGCTCAGAAACATGAATGTATAATGAATATATAATGCCTGCTGCTGCTCAGGACTAATCCCAACTTGATCAGAAAGCAAGAAATAATCCATTGGGGAAGTAGTTATTGCCTAATGGGAAAAATCAAGGGGAGGAAAATATTTTAGTGAAATAAATTCCAGAGACCTGAGTAAGCCAATGAAGAGACGTACAGAATTTTAAAACACTGTCTGGAAAAGTGTGTAGGTGGAGTTTATTTCTATAGGAAGCAGTAAGACACATGGAAAGCGCAGTGGGTGGAAAGAACAGACTTTTTTTCAGCCAGCTGTGTGGTCTTTTGTACCTCCTTTGACCTAGGGCCTCTAAGATCCCTTCCAGGTTCCGTATTGATTCTCCAAGCCTGTGACTAGTATTGAAGGAGTTTTCTCTAAAGTATAAGTTTGGAAAACACAGAATGTATAGGCTCCTTTCAAAATGGAGTTAAAGGGACACATGGCTGGCTCGATCAGTGGAGTGTGTGGCTCTTGATCCTGGGATTGTGAGTTCGAGCCCCATGTTGGTTGTGGAGATTGCTTAAAAATAAAATCTTTTTTAAAAAGGAGTTAAAAGTCACCAAGGCCAATGCATTGATGGGTGGCCAGTCACGGACAAAGCTCAGAACAAATAGATACATGATGTCCTTGGTGCAAGAAGCACCACGCTGAGGTTTTGTGACTGTGGATAATTCAATTGTACAAACATTTATGTGCAAGGTGCTTACTACATGCCAAGTTTCAAATCTGCTTCCCCTGGTTTTCTTCTCTACACAACAGTGAAAACACTCACTTGGGCCTAAGGCAGAATCATAAGAAATTTGCCTTAGTTTGCTTTGGAGCTCCAAGGGCCTTGCTCTGCCCTTACTGTGCTCAAACCACTCTCCAAGACTGTCTTCCCCATGCTAGGACCTGGGTTTGATCACAAAGCTCAAATGTGCTCTCAACGCTGTGGCAATCCGCTTTCACTAGTCATTACTTAATTCTTTCTTCACACTTCTCCCACGCTCTCACACACACTCAACCTGCCCCATGGTCCCTGAGAAAATGGAAGCCATTAGATGTTCCCTGTCTTCCCAACAGCCAATCTACAAGGTGACTTCTTCCCCACTGCCCTGGAGGGAGTGCCGCTCTGCCTGTTCTGTTAATCAAGAAGGCCCTTAGACTGAGGTGGCTCTAACGCCCTGGTGGTCTGGCAGTAAGCAACCCAAAATATGGGGAAATGCATCAAGGTCATGAAAGCAAAACACTAAGGACAATCAATTACAAAATTCCCTTTCCTTCCACCTTTTCTCCATAAAAGTCTCTTCTTGAGCTCCTGTTGGTGCAGCACTCCCAATTACTTTTTGTCTGGTGCTGCCTCATTCCATTTTTTCTCAAACTCTTATAGTTAAAAAACTTTTTTTTTTCTTAGTGTTTATTCATTTTTTGAGACAGACAGAGACTGCGAGCGGGGGAAAGACAGAGAGAGAGGGAGATACAGAATCTGAATCAAATGGTCCGAAGACCCCAAATCCCAGACCAGGTTCCTGGCCTGTCAGGCCCTCTAACCCAACCTACAAACAGTCACGACCGGCACAAATCTTACCTCCAGAGGCGATGGAAAAAAAAGAGCTCAAACCCATCTCCAAAACTGCTGTCCAGTGTTAGGGCCCCACCGAGCAGAATTCTCCTCTCGGGATCTTGCTGGGGCCTCCAAATGTTGGACCCTATTTCCAAATGCGAGTCACTGAGAATGGAATCCATGAACACAAATGGAGTTTGTTATTAGAGGTTTATTTTAGTTTGGCCGAACGGCTCTTCCCGACTAGGTGTAATTCCTCGGGCGAGCGCCCCGCTGAGCAGAAGCTCAGGGTTTATATAGGCCAGAGTACCCAATCACCATCTTACAGCATTTGATGGTACCGAGGGGCAGTGACTAGATGACTTTCACCTGTTGGCCTTGTCTTTTCCAGGTGGGGTTGTTTTAACAGACTCTTAAGAAGCAGATTTATCCGGTTACATTCCTAGGGTTACCAGAATGGAAGTGGACAAGTGAAAACAATAGTTGGTAATTCAGGGTCTAACAGTCCTGGCTTCCAGAGAACTGCATCCTGTTGCATTCTCTCCTCTCTTTGTGAATGCTTCATCTCAGGGTTCTTTGCTAGTTTTTTGCTTCCATTTAACCTCCAAATGTGTGCTCTCCCCGCTGTACATTCTCTCAAGTAAATCTCACTCACAGCTGTGGCTCTACATATCCTCCATATACTGAAGGTTCCTGAACTGGTGCCTCCAACATCGAGCTCCTCATAGTTTCAGTCATGCACACACCATGCCTCCTTGACACAGCAGCCTCTGTGTCCCGGGACACCATTTATGAGCCAACACACATGCACAAAACAGGACTTCTGAGCCTCACCAAACACTCCTTCTTGCCTCCTAAAAGACTCCTCTCGTTTCCACATCGGAAGAAATGGCAGTTCTCTCCACCCAATGTGATTGCTCTACCACTCACCTGGAAGTCATTTGTCCCCACTCTCAGATCCAATTCCCAAGCAAATCTTGTCAATATAAAATGTAAGATATACTCGATTCCATTTCCTTCCATTATCTCTATTGTCATCATCCTGAGACCACACTGACATTACATCTTACCTGGTCTCTTCAAATAGCTTCTGAGTGATTCTCCACACAGCAGTCAGTATTCTTTGCAGATTATGCTGTGCCGCTACTTAAAGCCCTTCAAAGGATTCCCGCTGAATTGAGCATGAAATGCAAACTCTGTGTGACCTTGCCCTTGCCTTCTATCCATTTTCTCCCTCTGCTCCATCCACAATGGATATTCCTTAGGCTCTAAGAACAAGTTTTTCCTAACCTTGGACCATCTCTACCTGGGATTCTGTCCCCCACGCTCTGTGCCTTCAGTTCACTTCCTCGCAGGGGACTCTTTTGCTAGCACCCCCCATCCATTTTATATCGGCTTCTCCTGTCCTTTTCTCTCACAGAACTCAGTTCTTCCCATCACAGCATTTGCCACAATCTGTAATTACACATTCGATCATGTGTTTATTATTTACTGTCTTCCCCACTGGGTTGCTTCCAGAAAGCAGCTGGGACTGTGTCTGTTTCTCTTCGCTGAACATGGAGCGCCTAGCTCAGGGCCTACCACGGCAGGATGTTCCAGAAACATCTGTTGAACAAATTCCCTCTCTTCTACCAAATGTGTGTTTTAGCAGGCACGCTCATCAGGTGGGAGTATTTTCATCCAAAAGAAATAAATGACAAAAATCTAAATGTTATGAAAACCCGAAGACTTTGTTTTACAAACATATAAATTATTTTATTTACAAAGCCATGTTACAAAAAAAAAAAAAAGCAAAAAAAAAATTTACAATCGCTCACTGGAGAATGTCTCCAGGCCTGGTGCTGAACCATGGCAGTATCAATAGATACATGTTTGTTCTTTCCTTTTAAAACTGTAAGCCATAGAATTTACTATTTACACCTACTTTAGACATGTATTCTGCTTACAATATCACAGGCATGGAATGAAGTCTATCTGATAGTGCTAATATGTAAAGGTATGGGACAAAGAAGGAAAATACTTAGTGTTACAAAATATGGATCGTAGAAAAGAAACCCACTCCACAAGTGTGGCATTTGTTTAGAATGTTTGGACATGCTTTCTCCAAAATTCTTCTGGAAAAGGTTCTAAAAATCAGTAGTAGGAAAGGACAAATGAGCAGGTGCAAATTCTTGTCTCTGCAACAAGTTATTGAATATACCCCATGACTGACCAGCTACGTGAAACCCACAGAGTTTTGTTAAAGTGCCATGGGCCAACGGCATAACAAAATAGAAGGTGTAAATAGAAAATTTCTGTTTTTCCTTTTTGAAAACAAGAGTTCACTGAGAATCAGCAATAATAGAATATGCTGTAGAAACTATTCTCTACAAAGGTTGATCAGCGTTATTTACAATTGGTACATTGATAGAAAAGAAGGCATACAAGTTATCCAAGTCGCTTTTTTTTTTTTTTTATGGCTGACAGGTCTATGCATTGTGTTATGCTTAACAACCAGAGCTTTCAAGCCTCTATGGCTGGCGACAAATCACAAGATCTTCAGGCAAATGGGGGGTGGAGGTGGTGGTGGTATGTGTGCAGTCAAGGGGCTGGGAAGGAAGGGTGGCGGGGGATGTGCAGAAGTACCCAAAGGAGATCACCCTAATAATGCTTAATGGGCTGGTCCAGTTGAACTCCATTAAAACAAACCCTAAGAAAACCTTTTATTTGCATTCCACTTTTCAAGCTGTGAGTTTTTAAATACATCATTATAAAGTAAACTTGTGGTTGATTGTGAAGGAAGAAACACCGTGGGTTTTCCCTTTGTTGCTCAGTTTTCCAGCAAGGTCCTCACCTTGGTCAGAACCACAGTCTTTCACCAAGTAAGCAGCATCGGTGGGGAGCCTCTTGATTCCAGGTTGCAATTCCAGATGGAGACAGCTAACATGTCGAAACCTATATTGAATTGCTCAGTTAGCAGCCACTTAATCTCTCAACCTTTGTTTTCCCTCTTCGAGTGTAAGAGTTTATAACTCAGAGGGTTATTGTGTTGCTGAGATTTGTTTTTGTTTTTTTGTTACTCCTGCAAGTTTTTACAACTTAAAATAAATTATATAAAAAAACAATAGACTTCTTAAAACCGAACAAGACAAAAATTGTGCAAAAATAACAAAGATATGTACATACTTTTCAGTCGGAAGAAATGTACAATAAAAACATAATTCAAAGAACATTTTAAAAATATAAACATTGCTTAAACTTTCCTACGTTTCATATTGTTTCTGAAACTATTCTGGTCAGTTAGCTCTGTAATATAGTAAAACATAAATTATTACAAAATTAACACTATAAAAATTTACTTTAAGAATATCTTCTAAACTTTTTTTCCAAAGGGTCTAACCTGTTTATAATTTCTTAAACATTTATAAGTCTTAAAATCTGCCTTAACTTTTTTTTTTTTAAAAAAGAAAGAGTAACCATCTTCCCTTCAATTTGCAGTCTCTTTTTCCCAAGACGTAAATAAACCAGCATATAAGTGCACTTTTAACACTGTAGAAATAAAAATGAAATCGTCTGAACTAATGTCCTGGTACCTAATATCAACTCCTGATTTTTAAAAAAATTTCATTTTATATTAAAAATTTTAGGAATCCTATAAGAAACACTGTCAGTGCAATTCCATTGATACAAATCACTCCGTTTGCTTCCCGTCTTTGCAAAATCCAAGGTGGTGAAACTTAACAGTAGTCTGATCTTTGGGTTGGGGGGATGGGAAGGAAAAGGGAAACCTCAGGGTTTGCGTCCAGCTGCAAAATGGGCATTCATTTCTGATTTAGGGATGAAGCCAAACTTCCTAGGATCTTGCTATTATTTCGTACACAAAGTTTCATGATTAATCGCGCAGAATGCCTACGTCGATTTGTGAATACCTTTCCTGATTATGATTCCCTCTTAGAGCTAATGGTATTGCTATTTCTTTCAAAACTCCAGTGTGAACAGTTTTAGAGCAGCAGGGCTCTGGCTTCTTTCTTCCCTCTCTTCCAAATGGCTCTTCTTCACTAGGCGTGGCTGGGCTTCCTATGCCTTTCGTGGGGGACGGGGGGGCTGTATGTGAGTCGGGGCTTATGATAACGTAGTATAAGCAGACCTTATGGGTATGCCGATTGCACAGGACCCTGGGACCCAGGGCATGGAGGGGGCGGGCAGTGCTAGTATTTATTCTCACCAGGTGATTGACTTTTAACCGTCGATGGAAGCTTTTCCTCAGCCTCTTCCTGCATGCCCATCCTTGCTTTTTCTCCTCTTGCCTAGCCCCGGAGGGCAGCTTAGGAACTTCTGCCGCGGTGGGCACTGAGGTCTCGGGCCCCTTTGTCTGGGATTCCCTCAGCTTTGCGGCCCTTGTGAACGGCACCCTGGGAGGGATTTTGCAGTATGGATTCCTAAGAAGCGCAAATGATCAGTCACCCAGTTTCCTCCGTCTTTTGGGGGTATCTTCCCCTACCCATATGCTCTGCTACCTGTCACCTTCCAAACCATTCCAGCCCCTGTTCTGACCCAGAATATCCTCTCTGAGTTGCACACCTGGACAGTGGTATTGGGTAAACGACACAGTTCAGTGGCTACTTTTCTCCAATTTGCCCATAGCCTCTGGCTCCTACGGTGCTGGTGCGGCACAGAAACCTGCTGGGGGCGCTCAGCGCGGCCGACCCTCTGCTCTCGGCTCCCCAGACACAGGCTCTTCCCCAGCAAAGCCCCTCCCCCAGCGTGCTGTCCAGAGGGGAGCTCGTGGGAGCCAGCCCCTTCCAGATGGCCAGTGGGGACCCCATGAACGGCAGGTGGGAGGGGACGGAAGGAAAGGGTGGGAGAGGTCAAGGGAAGGAGCACCGGCGTGTGCTCAAGTTCAAGAGTTTCAGACAACGCCAACCAGGAACTGACACTCTGCAAAGTTTGCTCTCCTGGCTGGAGCAAAATGATGGTGCGGTAGCAGCATCGGAAGCTAGAGGGCCGACCCCGAACTTGGAAGAACGCGTACACGTGGCAAATGAAGGAACCGAAACCGAACACTGGTATTGTTTTCTGTAAATCTTAAATTCACGTTCTTTTGCCTTTTGCTTTCTCTTCGGAACTAAAAACCGGTCAATTAAAAAAAGGAAGAAGAAAGGCCAGAGCCACCACGGCACAGGAAACAGACTGTCCCCGGCTGCCACACCCCTCCCTCCTCCTCCCGCCTAGGCCTCAGGTGGCCAGGCACGGGTTTGGAAGTGGCTTCACAGTCTTGTTACGGAAGAGTCCTTATCCTGCCCGTTCTGTTGGTGGTCTTCTAGGAAAGAAAAGAAAAGTGTGTGTTAAAACCATACACTTGGGATTACCCACAAGAATTCATGAATAGAGCCTCCGTTTTTGTTTTTTTTTTCCAGCTGTGATGCTTAAGGCTACGGTCCTGTCCCACCTCTTGCCTTTGGCAAAAAAACACCACTAATAAGCAAATGAGGTGCATGTGAGGTGGCCATAAAGCTCCTAGTTTGGCGAGAAACACAGGGACAAACCCTGTGGACACATATGTGGTGGGGTGGGGGTGTGGTTCCCCTCCCATACAGAGAACTGCAATAAAATTAACCAGTCTTTGTTTTTTTGTCTCAATTCATTTACCTTTTCCTACCTAACCTGTACACCACATGGAGAATTATCTAAGAAGTACAGTGTTGGATTAACAGAAATTTTGGGTTCAAGTTACTTAACCTCCTCACCGGGGTACCTCCAATCTGTAACATGAATTTCATCACTAGTCCTTCACAGGGTTGCTAACAGGTTTATACGTATGTGAAGGGCTCAGCACGACCCCTGCAGAAAAAGCCTCAACAAACGGTGGCTATGTGATTATTACATTGGTTAAAGGTGACCGTGTAGCCTCCCTGTGGGCCCTGTGGACTCCCTGTGCAGGAGGCTTGTCAAGATCAGAGGCAAGTTGCCAGGGCACAGACTCCCACCCCACTTGCCCTAGCACAGAGGATAGGCTTCAGGTGCTCAGGCGGGAAGTGACTCAAAATGATGGAGATACTTTCCTTGATCTAGGGATACAAAAACAATTTTCCTATAATTTTCATCCAAACACCACCTAACATTTGTGGGGAGACCTCAAAGGCCAAAATGCAGACAAACACATTGTAATTTGGTTTCTACAAAACCTGTAGCATGTCGAAGACAACATAACACCACCATGCATTTACTTTTTCCAGTCACGTGTAACATATAAACCGCCACTCTCTACCCTCCCCGGCCTCCCCCAGGGGCACACACAGTCCCTCATAGAAAATCATTTGTACACTGACTACTCTTACACCTCAAATTTGTAAAAACTGCTGAATCTACCCTGGGTGTTCCCACCAGGAAACCACATCTTTTTTTTTTTTAATGTTTTATTTATTTTTGGTACAGAGAGAGACAGAGCACGAGAGGGGGAGAGGCAGAGAGAGGAGGAGACACAGAGCCGGAAGCAGGCTCCAGGCTCCGAGCTGTCAGCACAGAGCCTGACGCGGGGCTCGAACCCACGAACGTGAGATCTGACCTGAGCCGAAGCTGGAGGCCCAACCGACTGAGCCACCCAGGCACTCCAGGAAACCACATCTTGAACAGCAGCTTCAGCTCACCAGCGGCCTTGAGAGAGGACTGACTGATCTGTGTCCCAAGCAAGGCCTTGCAGTCAAAACCATTAATTTTCACAACAATGTTAGGAGGTAGGCATCATCTTTGCTATTTAACGGATGGAAACACTGAGGCCCGGAGAAAAGAATCTGTCTAATATCACACAGATGCTAATAGTAATTGGGGCTTGGGGCATTTAGGTGGCTCAGTCAGTTGAGTGTCCGACTTCAGTGCAGGTAATGATCTCACCGTTTGTGGGTTCCAGCCTCACATCAGGCTCTGCTGAAAGCTCAGAGCCTGGAGCCTACTTCTTATTCTGTGTCTCCCTCTCTCTGCTCCTCCCCAGCTGGTGCTCTCTCTCTTTCTCAGAAATAAATAAACCTTAAAAAAAAAAGTAAACAACAACAAAAAACATAGAATGAACTTTTTTTTTTAATTTTTAAATTTATTTTTGAGAAACAGAGAGAGACAGCGCGAGCAGGGGGAGGTCAGAGAGAGAGGGAGATACAGATTCTGAAGCAGTCTCCAGCTCTGAGCTAGCTGTCAGCACAGAGCCGGATGCGGGGCTGGAACCCATGAACCGTGAGATCATGACCTGAGCCGAAGCTGGACGCTTAACCGACCGAGCCACCCAGGTGTCCCTAGAATGAACTCTTTAAAAAAAAAATCAGGGCTCATACTTGTATGTTTGTTATGTGTCAGGCATTTTTTAGAGGCTTTAGGTGAATAAACTAATTTGATCTTCACAAAAGCCATAGGAGGAGGGGGCCGTTATGATCCCTTTATGGGTGAGGAAACCGAAGAACAGAAAAGTGCCAAGGGCACACAGCTACTAACCTAGTTTTGGAAGCCAGGAAGCTCTACTCTTAGTGGGAGCTGAGGTGCGAGCCAGGGTTGGCCCCACTGCCCATAGCCTCTCCTCTGCTGACCCTGTGCACTGCCCCCCCAGTGACTTACCTGTCGGCTGTGTCCTGGGCTGGATATGCTTGAAGGACTGGACTGTGACAAAGGTAGGCTGCTATTTTTCCCAACCTGAAAGATACCAGCAAAGCTCTATTCAGATACGCCAGCCAGTGAAAAACTCCCGGGACCTTGTGACGCCCTGGTGTACAACGGCAACACCCCTCCCTCTGAGCCAGGCACTGCTGGAGTTTCCATCTCGGACGTTAGAGGAGATGAAAATGTTTCGGGGGGACATCCTGATGACACCCTTCCAGTCCCAGAGAGAAAGCGGAATGGAGGGGAACTCTCCCCAGATGTAGACTTGAGTTTCAGGGGGTGAGGATAAAGGCGTCTGGCGAGAAGCCCAGCCCCTCCCAGGGGGCATTTAACCCTGCAGAGGCCCAGCTTTTCCACCCCTGACCTCCCAGAGCAGTCCTAGACCCATCTTGTTTCCAGCCCAGATTCCTTGGGACTAACTCGGGATAAAAGCCTGCATCTTTTTTTGGGTCCATTTTCTTGGCCAGGAGACATAGCGAGCACCTTGCTCTTCTCCAGCAAACTGGGCAAAAGGCCCTGAGGGCTGGTGGGTGTGGCCGTGGGGCTCCTCCCCTTTCTCTGTGACTTCTCCTGGGCACCAGGTGGCCTGGGGCCTCAGGTGAGTACTCTTCTGGCAGGCAGCTCCTCCTTGCGCCTAGAGAGAGCCTTGTCCTTTATGTTAACTCACCTTTGCGTAAAGACGTTTGCAGTACATTGGCAGTCTTGTTTTTGGTTCAATATAATATCTTTGTGGTGAATTCTGGTCTTGCACTTCCCAGATACCATTTAATAGAGCCCCGTTTTGGTTCTCACAGCCGATGTTTACCTTGAATTTCTTAGCCTATGTTGTGCTTCTCCCAGTCTCCTAACGGGATCAACACAGATTGCCAAGGCCGTTCCCCAACACTAGGAAATCACCGGTGGTGACCTGGACAAAGACTTTTCTTTTTTAATTTTTTTTAACATTTATTTATTTTTGAGAGACAGAGACAGAGCATGAGCAGGGGAGGAGCAGAAAGAGGGGGACACAGACTTGGAAGCAGGATCCAGACTCTGAGTGGTCAGCACAGAGCCCTATGCGGGGCTTAAACTCACAAACGGGGAGATCATGACCTGAGCTGAAGTCAGATGCTTAGCCAACTGAGCCCCCCAGGTGCCCCTGGAAAAGCCTTATCTTAACGGCCCAGTGACAAGCACCCAGGCAAGTGCTGCCTGCATTAGAGAACCCGTGCTGGCTGGGCTGAGGCCGCTGTTTCAGTCATCTGCTTTTTTGATTTCCCTCCTGATAAATACTCTGCTGGAGGCTTGTCTGCTCCTTTCAGGACTAATTCATTGTGTTTACCAAACATTTTACCGGGTCCTGCTGACCCAAGAACCAAAAGGGCAGCATTAACACAGAGGCATGGAGGTGAAGGGCCCGAACTCCAGAGTCAATTGTCTGGGTTTAAATCTCAGCCCTACTATTTCCTTGCTGTGTGACTTTGGGCGCACTGTGTAATCTTCCCGGGCATCGGTTTACTCATTTGTAAAGTGGGGGGTAATATCAGGTAACAATGAAATGAATTCATATATCTGAAGTGCTTGGAACAGAGCCCATCCCAGAAATAAGTGTTAGTGGCTAGAACTTTATATAAAATGGGTAACACTAGGGGCATCCAGGTGGCTCAGCTGGTTAAACATCTGACTTTTGATTTTGGCTCTGGTCATGATCTCACAGTTCCTGAGTTCGAGTATCACTCAGGGCACTGCACTGACACCATGGAGCCTGCTTGGGATTCTCTCTCCCTCTCTCTCTGACCCTTCCCTGCTCACTCTCTCTTGCTTTCAAAATAAATAAAAGCTTTAAAAATAAAGTAAAAAGGGTGACACTATAGCTTTGTTGCCCAGGCTGTGGCCTGTAAGCCAGAGAGTGGCACCCCACACCTGTTGACCTGCAGCTTAGTGTCAGGGAGGGCCCTGTGGGCACTAGCCCCTTTCCCCTGCACCCCCTGGAACTGGGGGCTCAGGTGGTGGTGCATTTGCTGCACCAGGGCTCTCGTGAGAGGACCTACATCTCCCCTGTCTCACCTTGGCCTCAGTTTGCAGCCTCTCTGGCCCTTGAGATCCAAACATGCTGCTTTTCATGTGTTTACTTGTGATTTGTGAATCCCCCTCCAGATGTTCTTTTCGTGAGGTTTTAATAAGTCTCATGTAAAGAAGACATAAAAATTAAAACATCTGATTAACTGCCTCTCATCCCTCCACAGCCCACCTCCCTAGACAGAGTTGGCCTCGGGGCCAGCCCACTTCATTCTAAACATGGGTGGCTATAGCCCAGTCTCCCCTGATGCCTTGGTGGGGCTCAGGCTCTGGGCCCTGCCCTCAGGCCACCTCCACCCTCTCCTAGGGGCCCCTCACAGAGTCTGGAGGGGTTGTAGCCTTTCTTAAGTAGCTCCCTGACCTGAAGGTAAAGATCAGATTTGAGGAGACTGGTCTTGGGCTCTTCACGGACCACACCCCATCTTCTCAGACTTCCTCATGGTACATACACTTTCCTATCTGCAAGTGGCATCGGACACTTCTGTGCTTGTAGGTGTGAGATGCAGTTTTACTGCAGCAGGGGGTGGGGCTGAGGCTGCCTGGAAGAGTGGGGACAGTCAGTCACCAGGGAGGCAGGGCACCACCTACCATAGCCCAGGTGGCCCCGGTCATCACTGGACCAGCTTGGGTCTCCGGCTCTTGCTGAGGGACTCACATAGACCAGATGTAATCAAATTGTCCTCTTAACTCAATATACAAGAGAGTCAGAAGTGGAGGGGGAACTCAGACTCTTCCTGTGCCTCAGCTTCCTCATCTGTAAAGTGGTGCTAACAATTGCACCAACTGCGCTGGGTTGTCAGGTTTAAAGTAAGTGGTATTCAGGGGCGCCTGGGTGGCTCAGTCAGTTAAGCGTCTGACATAGGCTCAGGTCATGATCTCATGGTCTGTGGGTTTGAGCCTTGCATCGGGCTCTGTACTGATGGTTCAGAGCCTGTGTCGGATTCTGTGTCTCCTGTGTCTCTACCCCTCCCTGCTCATGCTCTCTCTGTGTCTCCCAATAATAAATTAACATTAAAAATTAAAAAAAAAAAGTCAGTGGTACTTGCACAGCGCTTAGAACAGCTTACTTAGCACACAGAAACACAGTATCTGTTAACTACTGGGTTCTCGGAACAGACGCTGCTCTGTTACCTGCCTGAGCTACCTGGCTATGCAGGGGCACTGCCCAGCTCCCTCTGCCCCCCAGAGCCCCTGAAGGCAGTGCCAGGAGGCCCCTGGAAGCACAGGTCCCTTACCTGCCGAGAGGAGGTGCTGTTAACGGGATCGGGCACCGGTGCGAGAAGGCTGGGCGGGTTCTTTTTGTGAACGCTATTCATACCAGGCATTTTAGTGATTTTACAGGCTTTGCTACTAGAGCTCGAGTTCTTACGCTTTTTTCCTTCTGATTTGTCAAAAGAGAGGGGCAGCGAAGACACGGCATTGTGTGAGGCCAGAGAGAGGTCCCCTGCAAGGGAGGGCACAGAGAGGGGACAGGAGTCACTGCTGCCGCCCACTGAGCCCACGTGTCTCACTATGTCCGTGGGGCCACCGGGCAGCGAGGTCCGTCCTGAGGCCTCCAGTTTGGCACTGAGGGGGCTCACCCCATTGTTTGAGTTGTGCACAGACAGACTGTTATAGGGAGGGGCCGCCTGATAGGAGTTCAAAGCTGAACTGGCATTCAAAACACAGTTCTTTTTGTGGGGCCCTGATAATGGAGACGAGAGGGATGTCTGCAAGGATAATGAGGAGGAGGAGGAGGAAGTCGAAGGCTGCGGCTTCCTCTTTTTGTTACTTGGAGACTCGTCGCTACGGGCGGACAGGTCTTTGACTTTTGAGGATTTGCTGGTTTTGGTTTTGGATGGCTTGTGGGATGGGGAAGGGATGGCGGCTGGTATCGGGGACACGGCAGATGGGGCCTTGAAGGTTGAGTCCATGATGCTGAGGGTTGCAGCCACATGGGGGAAAGCTGTGGTGTGTGACATGAGGGCGCTCGGGTCCGGCGATGCCACAAAAGCTGCGTTTGAGAGCATGGCTGATGTCATTATGTAAGAAGAGGTGAGTCTCGAGCTGATGGGGGCTGAAGGAAGATACACAGCACTGGGGTTGCTGAAAGGCTGTAAAACGGATGCTGGAACGGGGGTGGAGATGTGGGCTGCTGGCGAGGGCATGGGGCTATCTGCCGCAGGAGGGATCTTCCTAAACATGAGAGAAGAGTGAGAGAGAAACCGTGAGAAACAGGCTTGGCACAGCTCCAGAGGCTCGAGTGAGCGAGAGCATCAGGGCTACACAGGAACCCCAGTAGAACCAGACTATGGAGGATGAAGCCTTTGAGGATGGTGGACTCTGAATTATGGCCCTTCCCTGTGGTTCCCCCATTGCAACATCCAGCAGCCTATATTGAATCGCTTTCAGGTTTTCAGATCCTTGTCTCCATGCTTGGCTACTGGATAATGGCTGATTTGCTTCGTTAATAAAGGCGAATGGTATTTAAGAATAGAAATTTCTTCAACAGTGTTCTTTCTCTCTCTTTTTTTTTTTTCTGGCAGTGATGAAAGTGGTTTTTAATGAGCAGTAGTCATTTCACAGTTAGGTCCTGGCTTGAAGTAAGAGGTGTGAGGGGAGGGCTTTGCCACCTGCACCCCAGGGGTCACCCCTGCACACTGCTGCTCAGGGCTCCCCCCTGCTCCCAGGCTAGAGTTCTCTGGCCTTTGCTGCCTACAGCCTCTGGTTTACGCTGCAGAGAGGCATGTCCACGTGAGCTACGGGCCGCCGCCGCCGATGTGTTCCCACTCACCTTACCCAGCCTCGGCTCTGACTCTGGGGAGCTGCAGTAGGGGTGTGGCTGCCCTGGCACAGGCCTCCCCATCTCTGTGTCAGGGTGAGGTGAGAAGACAGGGGCCCACGTGCAACCAGACAAGGGGATCGGGAGTTTCCAGTTTGTTCTGAAGAAAGATGCAGGATGTGGGCATGGGAGAACACACGGTTGGAGGGTGGGGGGTCTTCCAGGGGGGTGAGGGTCCCTGGGAGCAAACTCTCTGCCTCCTGTCCTCTGTGGAACCAAGGCCCGTACCCAGTGGTGGGTCACTCTTGGGGCCTGCCTGTAAACTCTGTCTTTTGACTCCCATGTCCAAACCGTGGCCTGGGTCAATATTGCTGCTATTCTGGGAACCAGGAGGAGCATAGGGGCTTTGGAGGGTCACTGTTTGTTCCTGAATTTTTTTTTTTTTGGCAGGAAGGGATACTGACCTTAGCAGTCAGGTGAATATTTTCAAATGGGCTCTTTCCTAGCTCTCCCCTTGCTCCCTCGTCCGTTATGCCTGGAAATCATTTCCAGCATAGCAGAGCCCTCCCTCCCCCTGCCCCCAGCAGTCAGGAACTAGCTCTCTTTCTTTGAAAGTGCTACTTGAAGGTGAGCAGGCTTGGGACTTGCACCCCCAGAGCTTCGAGCAAGATGCGAGACAGGGCCTCTCACAAGCCCTTCTCTCCTTGGAGGCCACCCTCTTGGCTGTGGCAGCAGGAGGGGGCCCCACTGCAAAGGAAATGCCTCTCTTCGTGCTGTCCTGAATATTCAGTGTCCTGCCTACACTTTGGCAGAGCCTAGGGCTTCCATCTTTAGTGTGGAATCCAGAGGGATCCTTGAATACAGAAGCACAGTGTCCTTGAAAACATCAGCTCAAACAGATCAAATATAAGAGAAAAATGTTGCCAAATCCATTGTGGTCACGATGGCATTCAAAAATCTACTTTTTCTTAGGCCTAAAGAACGTAAAAGACCCTGTCCGCACTCAACCAGTGCTCTGTTAGTTCTTGTTGCAATGGACACATGAGTGAACAGATGGATGGATGGATGGATGGGTGGGTGGGTGGGTGGATGGTTGAGCAGGTGACTTCTCAGCAGCAACATAACTAGGCATGCTGGGCAAGGACTCCCATGATACCAGACCGGAAAGGTCTAGACACGCCCTTAAAACTGTCTGGCACTGCACAACCCCTTCCTGATGCGTTAGGGACGATTCCTCAGAACGTGTGGCATCAGCACACTCTCCCTGCTGTCTCTGTTGCCTGGCTTTGGTGCCATGGGCACTCCACTCCATCTCTCCCTGACTCCAGTTTCTCACCAGCTAAAATATGGATAGACATACATGTGGGCAGAGGTTTGCAGTTACTTGTAATAAACGTTGTTTTACGAACACCAAATGGCTCAGAGAGGACCCCAATCAACGCCCTTCAATGGGATCTACTCTGAATGTCCCAATTTGTGACTTTCCCATTCAATAGTATAAATTTGTGCTTCAACCTGTTCAGACAAGCAGGACTGAAGTCCCCAGTCTTACCAGGCTGGCACTCAGGGTTGCGATGGATGCTACTTTTTAGCCTACTTTCTATCCCTTTCCTTCTTCTCCCCACTAATCCTAAGTGTATAGCAGAGAGGCGGAGGGGAGAGAGGGCAGGGAAGAAGCAGGGCGAGGGGCATGTGGTGGCTCATTGTCCCGGGGAGCCCCTCCCCCCTCCCCATGCTCAACAGTTTATGAATTTTTCTGGGTGCCAAATGGCAGCGGATTTCAGCTTTGGGGACTGTGCCCTGGTTTAAACTTTGCACGCCGGCCTAGGGGAGTCCCATACAAGAGCCCACAGACGCAAATAAATTACTGACAGTGCCCATCCTCCCCTGCCAGCTGGCACGGAGATCCAGATGCTGACCTGGCTGAAAGAGAATACTGTGTTGGCGTCTCCTGATGCAGAGTTAAATGCTTGTTAAAGAAAAAAGAGTCTTGGCCGTTCCTTTTCTTCCTAATGTCTTCCATGCCCCCATCGGCTGCCATCCCTCCAGGTTCGGGCCCGTCGGGGCCTGGGGTTTGGGCAGCGAGGCTGAGAGGGCAGCGGGGTGCTACGCTCTCCAGAGTTGACACCCAGGCAGCCCCAATGTTGCTCAGTGACAGCAGATTGGTTAGACAAGTCCTGAAAAGGGGGGAGGGACCTGATGCCCTGGGGCTCGGGTTTCTGTGCCTGAGGAGGAAAGGAATATGGAGCTTGAGCTGACAGGACACCAGGTAGCGCAATACAGATCAACACATTCCTTCCACGTGTCCGGGATTTACGCTTCCACGACACAGGAGGGCAAAGAGCTGCCAGAGTTACCGGGGCAGGCTGCCATCTTGCGGGGGACAAGCGCGGAAGGACAAACAACCAAACGGCCGTGAACGGTAACCCCGCATGCAGCGCCCACTTGTCGGTGTTTGCAGTGGACACGGGCAGACACCCAGGGTGCCTTTCAGACACACCGAGCGGTCGCTTCAGTGGGAAGAAACAATAAGCTTCTCTTGTGGCCCTTTCCTACTTTGTGGTAAAGGTCAGCATTGAGTCCCCTCGGCCATTTTACGGCACACACCGTGGGGCTTGCTTCTGTTACTTGTTGGGGTCCGGAAGCTCTTTGGGCCTCGTGGTGAACAGGGGCTGCCTGGTGGAGGGGAGGGAAGCTGGGGAAGGGGCAAGCTCTGAGTTCTGTTCCTGTGTCCACCCCCCACGTCTCAGGAAAGCCTTTCTGCCCTTCCTGGGCTTCCCTGGGCCGGGTGAGGGGTTCAGCCTTGGCTTTTTCTGGGCCTAGACCTGAGAGATCCATGACTGTAATGGATTATGAGGTCTTAAGAGCTCACCTTGGTAGGAGTGGGGGTGGGGGGCTGCCAGTGGGCTAGCTGCGCATTATCGAGCGGCCAGCACGGGGGCTCCTTATGTGCTGTGCTTGGAGAGGGTCTAGCGTGTCATTCTCTCACAGTGGCATTTGCCTAAGCCAGGAAGCTTTCTTCCCTTTTTTATGAATCTCCTATTGGGAGGTGTTGGAGAACAAAGGGGGCTCAGAGAAATGGAATAGAAGCTGGGGTTTAGGATGGAGAGAAACACAGGGAGAGGAGAGGAGAGAGATCTAGTGAGGTGGGAAGGGCCAAAGACAAGCTTAACCAATTTCAAACATTGCCTGGGATCTGCCCTGTTGGCCGCTGTACATATTTTTTCACAGGACATTAAACAATTAGAAATTGGTCCATAGCCATTGTGAAGTTTTTAGCATCGACACTATATCATTAACATTACAAACAGAGGTATATTCTTAGTATCCTTAGATGTTCTTAGTCATAGCAAAAAGGCCCTTTAACATTCTTGCATACACAAGATCTTATCTACTTCCCTTTTCACCTAGTTTAGAAGATTACCAACACAAAAATGATCTCCAAAGAAGACAAGGCATACCATATATCCAACTTGTCTCTGAGAAACTGGGGGCAAGCTTTTAAGAAGAGCTGACATTTACGAATTGATCATGGATGCTGTTCTCAGAATCATTGTGTTCTATGAAAAGCCAACTACCACCACCGATCTAGAAAGCTGGGGTTCAGGCCATCGTGGGCAGCTCTGAGCACATACAGCACGAAAACTGTGCACTTACTTCCACATCTGGGAATTCAAGTGTTTTTCCACCATGGAGTTTAGTGCGAATCGAAAACGATCCCATCTTCTATCAAACACATAGTACCCTCGTCCCATGAGGCGACTCCCGAATGAGCAAAACTGTGAGGGGAAAACAACAAAAAAAACACATTTAAATTTTGATTACAGGTTAATAAGCTAATATAGACCCTGCAGAGAAAAATAACATTTGCACAAAAACACACAGGGGTACAATTTTACTCAAAATAAAGAAGCAAATAGTACGGAAGCCAAAAATATTTCTGCGGTGCTTTCATTTGTGTTTTAGATTTTCTGCAGAACTTTGCATTATGACTCAACAATAGTGACATTCAGTTTTCTGTGGCACAGAGGGCTACCTTCTCTATACCTGGACTGAGCCAGCATTTTAGGGTAAAAACAAAAAAAACCCCACCCCAAAACAGCAACAAACCAAACCAAACCAAACAGAATGACCAGCAGCTAGGGTGAGTTTCAGCACCACCGGCTTACGGGGTCATCCATCTTCTCCAGGCAGAAGTGGTTCCCGCTTCTCATCACGGGCACGGAAACTGCTTGTCCTGATGCAGTCTGCCAACTGGTGGGAGCTTTCCTGTCTGTTGTCAAGAGAGCCACTTCCCTTCCAACTGTTCAGTTCCAAGGCTGAACTCCTTCCTTCCCTGGTCCTGACCTCACGTCCGCCCCTCAGCACTTCTAGGCTGCACGGCAACATATCACCGCCACCAAGCATCTGTTCATGCTGTTCCCTCTGCTCACCATCCTTTTTCCTCTTGTCTTGCAGTCCCAATTCTCCCTTTCCCCAGTTCCCAACGGCCCTTATCTGACCAACCTCGCCCCTTTGAGCTCCCACGGCACATGTATTACATACTTTACTACATTTCACCTTGGAATTAGTGCATGGCTGTTTTGTTCTTTAAAACATTTTTTTTTAATGTTTACACAAGCACAAGCAGGGGATGGGCAGAGAGAGAGGGAGAGAGAATCTGAAGCAGGCTTCCAGGCTCTGAGCTGTCAGCACAGAGCCTGACATGGGGCATGAACTCATGAGCTGTGAGCTCATGACTTGAGCTGAAGTTGGATGCCAACCGACTGAGCCACCCAGGCGCTCCGGCTGTTTTAGGTTCTATATAAATAATGCCTATGTGCCTGGCTTGATGATCAAGGCATCAAGACTGAAAAGCTCATTCTTTTCTTCCTTCTCAGTATGAGGATGGTAGGGAAGGGATTTGGGCTAAAGAAGGGGTTCGAGACACAAGGTCCCACACAGAGTTTAAAGCAAATCATCACATTTAAAGCACGTGGCTGAAACATGAGTGGTAAAGATGTTTAATAAACGTCACTGAATTACGATGTCAGAGCAGCCAGAAGGCCGGTAGACAGAAATGCAAGAAGCGGCCTCTGAGAAGGTGACATTTGGTGGGTCTAGAGCTTAGGCGAGTCTGCATAAGACTCTATAACTCAAATGTGGCTTCTCCTCTTTCCCCCAGACCTCCCAGCAGCTCCCTGGCCTCCATCCCAGACATAGTGCTGGGTTTGGACTCATTCCACAAACCCTTCCTGGAACCAGTCTTTGGAATGGTTCTCAGGAGGAAATGCAAGACCTTCTCTTTGTTTTGTCTCTGCTTATGTTTTGGGGGTTTTGCATTAGAATTTTGCCACCCATCAAATCTGGTACTCCTGATGAAAAACTCTTTTCTGCACTTTGATTATCAACTGCTCACTGACAGCACAAGAAAATACACAAAGGGGATTCTCCAACGTGGAAGCTGGTCCCTAGCAGCCTGTGGGAGCTGTTCCAGGTTAAGGCATCTTTTCTTCCTACATCCCAGTTGCTAAAGATACCCCGAGTGATTGTTTTGTTACGAAAAATGATTTAATGTATCAATTGACCATGAGAGAAAGGACAAAGCATAGAGACAATCCATGGTCTTTCCATTTACATCAGCAAAACATTAGGGGCGCACAAATCCGCCATGCCCAGAGTTGAGCTAATCCACTGTAATGTGGCAGCTTGGCATTTGGACAAATATCCTGTGCTCTGGAGTCTGGCCTTCTGGTAGAGCCCAATCTCTTTTACAGACTTGGAAGCCGGAGGCCCGCTATGTCTCTCATTCAATACAGATGCAAGGTTAAACGCCCCCAGAGACTCCTGTCCTCGCCGCACACTGTGCCCTCCATGGATAGGTCTTCACTGGACTGGTCAACGTGCCGGGTCCCACGAGCAGCCAGTCTAATCGACCTCCATCCTACCCCCACTTGCCCCCACCTTTTCCTTGCAACTGGAGCCGCACATAGAATGGGGAGCAGGGAAAGGGGGTCTCTTCCCACAACCTTGAGATGAATCGTGGCTATGTTCATCCCGTGTCACTGCAATCCCATCCTGCTGTGCCATGCACCGGTGTAGGGGTGGGCATGCGACCCATTTCTGTTAGATGTGAACGGAAGCCTGCTGGGGGGAGCTCCTTGGAAGATTTTCTTCCCCAAGAAATGATATAAGCTGGCATCTTAGACAAAGATGCCCTTTCCATTTGTTCCTTTCCAGCATCTGAAGAATGCTACTGGGTGAGGATGTGAACTGGGGCTGTTGTAGACAGAGCGAGATCATGTATGACAGGAAAAGAGGGCTGTAGGGATTCTCCCTCAGAGACACCGTATTGCAGGGGCCCAGGGTGGCTTGGTGGGTTAGGTGTTGGACTTTGGCTCAGGTCATGATCCATAGTTCATAAGTTCAAATCCCTCATGGGCTTTCTGCTGTCAGCACAGAGCCCACTTCAGATTGTCTGTCCTCCCTCCCCCCTCTCAAAAATAAATAAACATTAGAAAAGAAAGAAAGAAACACCATATTGCAGAGATGTTGAGCCAAGCTTGGAATTGCCTACCTCTGGGCTTCCTGTTAGGTGAGATGAATATATGGCCTCAGTGTATGGACACTGTAGGAGTTCAATTTTTTATTCCTTGCAGTCAAAGGCATTCCTCATTGTCCCTATTTCTGTACTGGCCAAGTAGCAAAGTCATAGGCTGCTTGTGAACCTCAGGTCAACACCATCCCCAGAAATAGGAAGTGAATTTGTCCTTTATTCATCATACAGATAGAAGGCAGGAGGAGCTCACTCTATCTTGATGTGGGATTGATTTTTTTTTTTAAGATCTTCTTTATTTAGGTAACCTCTCCACCCCACACAGGGCTCGAGCTCACAATCCCGAGGTGAAGAGTCCCACCGACTGAGCCAGCCAGGTGCCCCGATTCAGGATTGATTTTATCTACACAGCCCACAACATAGAAGCTAACTGTGCAGGGCTCAGGCCAGGAGCAGAGCAACCTGGCCATGGGTTCCCACGTTCCAGGCCCCCCTGAATTTAGCTCTGGGATGGCAGCACCAGGCAGGCCCTTCGTAAGTGTTTGTAGCCTTCAGTTCATGCCTCCTTAGATTTCCCACCTTGATTTCATTGACCTTCTGAACTGTCAAAAGTGGACTCTTTCAAGGGACTGGAAAGGAATTGTACCTTTTTGTTCATTGCCAATCATGCTGATGTGAAGTGCTTCCTCCTCTCCTCCCCTCCACACACACGCTCACCACACACACTCTCTCTCAGCTCTGGTGCCATATGGTCTCACTTACTAATAACAATAAAACTCTGAATCAACAGGGGAGAAAGGCGCAAGGCCTGGCACCCGGCACACTGCTAAGACAGACGGTTTCCAAACCAGGTGAGGCAGACAAACTCTGGCAAACCAGAGGCTCCCTTTTCCGACAGTCAGGGCTGCAAGGTCAGCTCCCCAGTGTGCTCATATAAACACCACTTCTCAAGCATCCTTGGCCCACAGACACTCAGGTGTTTAAAGGATTATAACCAGTAGGGAGCCCTGCCCTTTCCTTCTGTGATTTTCAAGGGTGTTTCCAAGGCAATCATTCAACGTCAGGGTGTACCTTTCCATAAAACACTGTTCTGGCAGCCTCTCCCCAGGAGTGCGTGCTGTCTGACATGATGACCTAAATGCCCGCAGAGCGCTGGGGGGAACGGTGGGGGCGGGGCACGCATGGACGGGAACAAGGTGGCCTACCGCAAGAGGTCTGGGGTGGTGGGTAGAGAAATGACAGTCTAACTTCTCAGGTTCGTCGGCTCCTTCCATCTCCCCTTCATCACTTGACAGTCGGCTGCTGAGGTCACCTCCAGCTGGGGGTAGCGGGGGTTCCGGAGTGTAGCCACTGTGATTTGAAGATGTGTTGCTACTGATGCTATTTGCAGATGATGGTCTAAGGGCAAGGAGAGAACGGACAGAATGAACTTTTCTGAGGCAGCAAGACCCACTCAGCTGAAGGGCACTCGGAAGGAGACCCATCAGCGTTCTCGACATACCAAGGGAGGCAGGGCAATGGCAGACTGACACAAGGCAAAAATGCAGGCTGAGACCAGGTTAGCACCGACCAGCTCTCTAAAATGATGCCGTGGAGCATAGGCTCTGCCCGGCTTCTGCTCGGGCACCAGGGAACACTCCCATAGTGTAAGTGGAATATAAAACACAGTATTGTAACTGTCCTCTAATGAATGCAGTTAAAGTGACTCATCTCTTTGCACCTAAGTAATTTGCACTTGCCATATAGTTGCTTCTCTCTGAAAGTAGAGCCTGACAGGAAGTTCAACAAAGTAAGTAACTTCATACCAATTAACAGAATAGCAGTGATGATGGACGATAGCCCTATACTGTTTGTTGTTGTTGTTACTAAATTATAGCTTTATGCAGCTGTTACCTTACTGGCATGAAAAATGGTTTTGTCCCATTGATGGGGCACAAGTCTCTTACTCCACAGCCAGACTTGCTTTTTTTTTTCCTTTTTCCATATTTTTCTTTTTTTGGTAAGTAAGCTCTATATCCAACATGGGGCTTGAACTTACGACCCTGAGATCAAGATCTCACGCTCTACTGACTGTGGCGGCCACGTGCCCCCAGATCATCTGTTTCTTAATATCAAGCCACGTGTAGTCTAATTGTATCTTCTGAGGATGGATGATTCCATTAATTTCTGAGAGGCCCTAGAACCACAGGCTGGCCTGACTGGGCTCTAGTAGGTACTGAAGAAACAGGTTTCTCGATGAAGGAATGAATGAGCTCCTCATGTGTGAGCAAATCCCAGCAGAGCTCATCTCGGTGATGGCTAAGCTTGCGGAAAAGCAATGTCATAGTAAGCAGCACTTCGTGCTTCACAAGCAGCAAAAAACAAAGCAAAACCAAAACCAAAAACAACACATCCGTGTTGGTAAAAGGCTTAGAAGAGGAATAGTCAGTTAGTTGTCACTTGTTTTTTCTTGCTTCTCCACTTTCATCGGGTGACTGACCAGGGAGAAACAAAGGGAGAAACAAAGGGAGAAAAATATGTTTTAGAGAAAAAAATGAGTTTCCTGGATTCTGCTTTGAAAGCGGCCCCTTCGAGCAGTGTGAAGCACTGATTTTGACTTTCTCCCTACGCCTCATTCTCCTTCGGAATTCTTCCTTGCTCTGAAATCTTTCTAGCTGTCAAACTAGATCCCCAGAGCACAGTCATTTAATTTAGTTTAATTATTTATTAATGTTTATTTATTTTTTGAGAGGGCATAAGTGCAGGAGGGGCGGAGGGAGGGGAACAGAGGATCCAAAGTGGGTTCTGTGCTGACAGCAGTGAGCCCAACGTGGGGCTTGAACTCACGAACCGTGAGATCATGACCTGAACTGGAGTCGGACGCTTAATGGACTGAGCCACCCAGGTGCCCCAAACATAGTCATTTTATTTAATTAATTAATTAATTAATTAACTTATTTATTTTTTAAACATAAGAGCCTCTTTTTTTTTTTAAATTTTTATGTTTTCTTTTTAAATTTTTGAGAGAGAGCGAGAGAGAGAGAGAGAGAGACAGTGTGAGCAGCGGAGGGTCAGAGAGAGAGGGAGATACAGAATCTGAAGTAGGATCCAGGTTCTGAGCTAGCTGTCAGCACAGACAGGGGGCTCGAATCAACGAACCATGAGATCATGACCTGAGCCGAAGTCAGACGCTTAACTCACTGAGCCACTCAGCCGCCCCCAAATACAGTCATTTTAAAGCAAAGCCACAAAGATCCCAAATGTCCATCAATAGATGAACGGATAAAACATAATACGGTATATCCATACAATGGAATATTAAATCTTAAAAAGACAGGAAATTCTGTCACATGCTACAACATGGATGAATCCTGAAGACACTATGCTAAGTGAAATAAGCCAGTCACAAAGGGCAAGTTTTGTATGATTCCACATACATGAGGCACGTAGAATAGTCAAGTTCATAGAGACAGAAAGCAGGACAGTGGTTACAGGGGAGGGGGGATGGGGAATGAGGAGTTAGTGTATTTAGTGGGTACAGAATTTCAAAATGAGATGAGCTAAAGTTCTGGTGAGGGATGTGGTGATGGCAGCACCACGATGTGCATGTTCTTATGCCACTAAACTGTACATGTAGAAATGGTCGAAATGGTAAATTTTACATTATGTGTATATTCCTACAGTAAAAAGCCCATAAGAAACCAAACCCAAGGCCCCAGGTAGTTTTTTAGTGTCACTACCAGAACTCTGTTGCTGTCACACTTTGTTCCTGACTATCATCTTCCCATATTTATGAAAACCAAATGCCGTTCATTCTGCATGTTCAAGGTGTGGAGTGCGGAGAACGCATCTCCGCAGGTGCATTCCCAGATGCCTCCTCTCCTGTATCAGAAGGGGCAGCGTTATTGCCTATTTACTGCTGAAGACACACCCAGTAAACCAATTTTGGAAATGCTGAAATATATAAGGAAAGAAAATGGCATCCATGATCCTGCCACTCAAGATCAAGTGCTATGACCATTTTGGTTTATATCCTTCCAGATTTCTCTGCTGTGCATACACGGCCACATGCATTTTTAAAGCAAGAACTGGATCACACTGTATATACTATTTTGAGACATGCTTTTTTTTTTTTTTTAGCCTAGGGATGAAATCATCCCATGTGTAGAACTAGATCATCATTTTTAATATTCCCAATATTCCATAGTATGGACATATCATAATTTACTTAATTATTACTGAACTATGTTTACTGAGGGACATTTATGTTGTTTCCAAAATTTCTAGCAGCCTCTTTTTGAGGCCTTCCCTGCTGTGATAGGACCTCCTTGTCCTACAGGAGATAAAAGTGAGTTGGATTTTGTTAAGTGTGATTAATAGTATCACAGTTATAGAGGAAAATATCTTTACTTTTTATTTTTTCTTATTATTTTAAAAATATTTTTTATTTATTTAAAAAATGTTTTTAACGTTTTGATTTATTATTGAGAGACAGAGATAGAGCATGAGCAGGGAAGGGGCAGAGAGAGGGGGAGACATAGACTCTGAAGCAGGCTGCAGGCTCTGAGCTGTCAGCACAGAGCCCAACACAGGGTTTAAACTCACAAACTGCAAGATCATGACCTGAGCCAAAGTTGGATGCTTAACCGACTGAGCCACCCAGGTGCCCCTTAAATATATTTTTTTTAAACTTTACTTACTTTGGGGGGGATAGACAGAGAGAGACAGAGATAGGGGAGGGACAGAGAGAGAGAGGAAGAAAGAGAGAGATAGAGAGAATCCTAAGCAGGCTCCGTACTGCTAGCAAGGAGCCTGATGTGGGTCTCGAACTCATGAATGATCAGATCATGACCTGAGCCAAAATCAAGAGTCCACTTAACCCCTAAACCAATAATAGGAATTTCATTCACCGTGCTAATGATTGATTTGGAAAAAGGTGTAAGAAGTACATAAATTTTTTTTTTCCGGGGGGAGGCTGCACATTTTCCTCACCTTTAAAAAGAGACATGAGGAAGAAGTAGTCTCCACTTTCATCTGGATGTACCTAGAAGTGCCACAGCCATGATGCTATAAACTTTGAACATGAAGCCCAAAGACTGAAGAATGTGGAAGAAATAAAAGAATGGCAGGGAACGTTAGTCAATTCTGCATCTTTGGGGACTGGTGCCCTTTCGCTTCTGGACTTCTTGTCACATGTGATAAGAATTTTTTTAAACTTTTATTTTGAGAGAGAGAGAGAGAGAGAGAGAGAGAGAGAGAGAGGGCGCGAGCATAAGCGGGAGAGATGGGCAGAGGGAAAGAAAGAGAGAATCCCAAGCAGTCTCCTGGATCAGTGCTCAGCAGAGCCCAATGTGGGGCTCAATCCCTGGGATCCTGGGATCCCCCGGGATCATGAACTGAGCTGAAATCAAGATTCGGATGCTGAACTGCACCCCCTGCAAGTGAGAAGAAAATGTTTAATTATTTAAGCGATCAGGAAGATTAGGTTTTCTGCTACTTGCACTTGAAGCATCCCAACGGAAACCGTGCGAACATAAGATTTTAACAAACTTTTAGAAGACAGAATGTGTCTGGAGAAGTGTTAATGGAGGGCGAGGAGCTGACCTATCACAGAACCCGGGGCTACTTACAGCTGCAAAAGTCATGTGTGAGGTGGTGGCAAAGCAGAGTGGAAGAGCTGAAGGTCTTCGCACGTGTAGCTGGACCTACAGGTCAACACCACCACCTCACACGGCCAGATGACTCACCATCGCTCCTGCCAGATCACACTCCCTCCAACCAACTCTCCAACCAGAGAACAAAGGTTTACCCTCCAGGGAAACGGAACTGGAGAGACCCTAGACAAGGAGCTGCCAGGCTCAGCAGAGATCAGGAGAGAAGCACAGGGCTGGAAACAAGGTGACCGTAGGTTCTCTCTAGTTAGATCATTAGTGGGCACTTCCAGAATGCCTGTCACTCAAGGAGGATTCAGTCCCTGAGAGACTGAATGGCCCTGGAGAAAGGGCTTCCATATCTTGCTTTTGGGAATCCTCCAAAAAAAGCTGATTGGTGACCTGATGACCTTCTTGTTGACAGTCTCACAGAAAGACTTCCAATCAGCCTGTTGGTGCTTTTCTTTTAAATGTGAATAGTGAGGGGCGCCTGGATGGTTCAGTGGGTGGAGCATCTGACTTCCAGCTCAGGTAAGATCTCATGGTTCCTGAGTTTAAGACCTGTGTCAGGCTCTGTGCTGACAGCTCAGAGTCTGGAGCCTGTTCCAGATTCTCCCTCTCTTTCTCTGCCCCTCCCCTGCTTGTGCTCACTTGCTCTCTCTCTCTCTCTCATAAATAAACATTAAAAAAAATTAAATGTGCACGATTAGGGATCACCAAACATATCTGGAACATCTCCATCATGAGACCAACTAGCCAAACGTCAAGTACAGAAACACACACACGAGAAAGAAATGAAGATAATGAAGGAAAGAGGAAACAACTAAATAAAAAAAACCTATCTTCAAAGATATTAGAATGGCATTACCTCTGCAAAATGATAGTTATCTTGTACAATAATATGAGAAGCAATTATAAGTTCTTTTTATCTAAGAACCAGATCCTAGCAATTTAAAAAATGAACCATTAATTGATTATTTCATATACAGTTATAAAGGTAAAATAAAAGAAAATCTTCTAGAAAGTAGAACAAGAGATTAAAAGAGACAGGGGAAAAGAGGTAAAAGAATTAATGAATACATCAGAGCAAAAGGTACAACATCTAGCTAATGGTGGGTCAATAAAGAGAATAAAGACAATAGTGGAGAGAAAATTAGCCATGATGTTGCAGAGGAAAATATCCCAGAAACAGGGGTTTCCAGATGAAAAGGATCTACTGAGTATCCAGTATAATGAATGAAAAAAGACCCATAAGCAGTGATATCTGAAATTTTAAAGCCCCAGGCTTCAGAGATTAAAAACTGATCATGCACAAAAGAAATGAAAATCTGAATGATACCAAGCTTCTCAATAAAAATCTTTGATGCCATCAAAAAACACCTTTATAATTCTGTAAGGGAATAATTTTCTTTTTTTTTTTTAATGTTTATTTATTTTTGAGAGAATGAGAGACAGAGCACAAGCCGGAGGAGGAACAGAGAGAGAGGGAGACACGGAATCTGAAGCAGGCTGCAGGCTCTGAGCTGTCAGCACAGGGCCCGATGTGGGCTCGAACCCGCAAACCATGAGATCATGACCTGAGCCCAAGTCGGTTGCTTAACCAACTGAGCCACCCAGGCACTCCATGTAGGGAAATGATTTTTAATCCAGTTATATACTCATGGAGATTATCAATTAAATGTGAGGGTAGAATAGAAACATTCAGGAGCACCTGACATCAGGTCATGATCTTGCAGCTCACAAGTTTGAGCCCTGCATCAAGGCTCTGTGCTGACAGCTCAGAGCCTGGAGTCTGCTTCCAATTCTGTTTCTCTCTCTCCCTGCCCCTCCCCTGCTCATGCTCTGTCTCTCTCTTTCAAAAATAAATAAAAACATTAAAAAAATTTTCAGGTGTGTAAGTTTCTAAAAATCGACCCCACCCCCCTTTGCACTTTTAACAGAAAGGTGATGGAGGAGACATTCTACCAAAACCAAGGAGAAAGGAAGGCAATGGGATCCAGGAAACGGTGCTCTGACACAGAGTGCACGGAGAGACTCCCAGGATGGCAGGAACTAGTATTTTTCATTCTAAGTCTTTTGGTTCCATTTGACTTTTGAGCTATGTGACCATGTCACTCAGATTAAAAAATAAAGTTTAATTAAGGAAAAAAAGAAAACCAATGGTTGAAACACGTAAGCATAAATTCTGCTTGCCAGACAAAAGAGAGAGGAGGGGAAGAGAATTCTGGAGAGTGAAGTGGAGCATGGAAATCTGTGTCCAGAGCAGAACTGGCTCCGAAAGCGGAGCCAGAATCACGAGAGATGGTGGTGTGCCCATGCACTCGTGAAGAAGGAGCTCTGAAAGTGTTCCTTTCCAGGCTTGTTTCCCTCTAGATGCATGCACCCGCCTGGGATGACGAGAGATGCTTCCAAGACATCCCAGCTGTGATCGCTGTACACCAGGGCAGAGCCCGGGGAGGGAAGGGTTTGCTGGAAACGACCCGTGTCTCAGAAACAACAAGGCTTGTCGAGGGGTGATGGGGAACAGGGCCACCAGTCATGGGAAGGTGTTGAAAACACCACCCAAGTTTGTTAAGTTGCTGCCTCCCCCAGCATGACATCACCCTCCGCTCTCCAGTTAGCAGCCTGGTCTAAAGCCAATGTATGTGACAAGGGTCCGTGTGCAGTGCTACTCAGGGAACCTTAGAAAAAGTTCCCTCCCCTACCACTTTGAGGAAGTGTGAGCATCGGTTTGTCTGAGTGCTTTGGAGAAGAGAACACAAGGCAATTGACCTCAAATGAGTTCCTACTATGTGCGAGGCAGGCAAGGTACATTTTCTCATGCAAGTTACCTGCTGCTTTAGGTGGGTGCAAGTGCCATCTACATGTCTCAGATGAGGAAACGGATGGGTGGCAAAGCTAGTAAAAAGTGGAAATGAGACTTGATGTGGTCTGCTTGACCTCAAAGCCTCCCATACTGAGAAATGGATGTAGAAAAAGCACAGGGTCAAGCATTCAGCCAAGACTTAAAGCATAGCAGTAACACTTGTCCTGATGAGGCACGAATTCGAGTTGCTTTCTCTCCAGACCATCTCTGCCCTTTTTCAGGTATCTAGAACCTTCTGCCCCTCTCCCCACTATGCTTATCAGTCTCAGATTCACTGGATTTTGCCATTTTTATACTTTAAGATTAGATGCATGAGCGTCTGTGAGACAGAAGGGGATGTGCCTAGATTTGGTCAGTACGGGCTTCCACAGCTTATTTTTCCTCCCTCCCTCCTGGGGGCCAGAGACTGGCTCTCCTTCCCCTTTCCAAAAGAGTCCTGATGGTTTTGGTTGGGCTGGTCATCCATAGCCCTTGGGATGCTCCCTTAGAGTTGGGACAAAGAAACAGAGCAGAGTAGCATGTTACTCAAGGGCCCCCAGGTTGGTGAGCAGCGGCCAGGGGGACAGGCAATTGGGAATCAGGCAGCACCAAAGCCTTTAGTACTCACATTGCTTTCCCCTGGAATGCATCTACCACTGACTGACTACCAGTTACCATTAACTGAGTGCTTATGAGGAGCTTGGTCCTTATCAGTGAATTCTTCTTAGCTCCGCTTTACAGATGAGCTATTTGAAGCTGGAGAAGCTCAGAAACATGACGGCGCTCATCTTATTAGTGAGCATGGAGTTTACATTTTCACTTCCAACCTTGTTCCAATTCTTGTTATCAGACTCAAACTTGTCCAGCTCTAGACTGAAGTTCTTTTTTCAAGAACCCTTGACAAGAATGGGTTGCAGTTCAAGAATATGGGGACCAAAATATTTTCAGAGTTACCTAACAATATGTAAGAAATAAATTCACACGGGGCACCTGGGGGGCTCAGTTGGTTAAGCATCCGACTCTCTTGATTTTGGTTCAGGTCACGATCTCACAGTTCGGTTCATGAGTTCAAGCCCTGTGTTAGGCTCTGTGCTGACAGTGCAGAGCCTGCTTGGGATTCTCTCTCTTTGCCCCTCTCAGGCTTATGCACACAGGCTCTTTCTCTCTCTCAAAATAAATAAAACTTAAAAAAAAAGAGAGAAATTCACACGTTAGCATTTCCTACAAAAGGAATTCACGATTGGGAAGGGATTACAATATTTCCATTTATGTGTGATAGTTTTTTTTTTGCCAATTAGCAATAATTACTGTGACTGAAATACTATATGTATTGTATACCATTAATATGAAGAAACAAATGTTGTTTTATGTTTTAGGTGAGGATATTAAATTCTTTTTTTTTTTTAAGATTTTAGTTTTAAGTGATCTCTATACCCAACATGGGGCTTGAACTTAGAACCATGAGATCAAGAGTCACACGCACTACTGACTGAGCCAGCCAGATGCCCCAAGGAGGGTGTTAAATTCTATCATGCTTTTCAATCTCTGTACGGTGTCTTTTCCTAACTAAAACCAAGTGATAAAGGACATCATGTCCCACAGAGTTTGGAACAGAGTTCATCCCCAAGTTTTCTGGTGCCTACCTCAACCTGGAAAAGTATCTTTAACAATTATTCTGTTAGCCAACATTTGTAATGTGCCCCTTTGCCTCTTCCATTCAGAGACATTCTTTTTGCTGATTAACCTCATTCTCTCTGTCTTCTGCTTCCTTATGAGAACAAAAACACCTGGCATTTCTCTAGTGACAGTCTCCAGAAAATTAAATAAAAGAGGAACGTTAAGAAGCACCTCCTAAACCTCCAGTGTCTGTTTTGTTACTTTAACAGCTGCCTCCTGGCTTCTCCATTAAGCCAGGTACTTACTCTGCTGGGGTGGGAAGTGCCTCCTCTTGACAGTGAACCTGAACCATACAATAAAGGAGGGTTTTCAAACTGGGTTCCCTGGAGCCCTTGGGGACTCCAAGGGGATCCCTTGGGTGGGCTGGGGGGACAGCAGGCTCTGGGTCTGTGTGTGATGGAAGCAGAGCTATATGGCTTTTATATTGGGTACCATGTACAGTTTTGCAGGAATAAAAAAGTTCTACAGCCACAAAAAATTTTGAAAGCCGCTCTATATAGACTTGAAGTCCCTCCCAGAAATTTGGAACAGTACCATCTGCTGAACTCTAAAGCTAAGGAAAGGTAAGATCCTTCACCAACATCTGACATTATAATGAGAAGTAGTTATAAAATGATCCTGCAAAATGACGGGATGTGTTAAGTCGGTGGTAACAACACGGCAATGGTTATGATGCAGGAAATGTGTGTGGGCGGTCATTCTGTCTACTGAACCGGAAGCCAAGGTCGGCGGTTCTTACAGAGGGACTCTGGCTATCGAACTGGATCAGGCTTGCACCAACGGAAGGGGAGAACACCGTAGATCAGTAACAACTGTCATCAAATATTTGCTTTTGCTTTAAAAATCAACTCCTTCCCCTTCTTTTATAACTATGTTCTCTTTTTAATTTTTAAAAATTAAAAAAAAACCTTATTCATTTTGAGAGAGAGAGACAAAGCATGCAAACAGGGGAGGGGCAGAAACAGAAAGAGAGAATCCCAAGTAGGCTCCTCACTGTCAGCGGGGAGCCCGATGACACAGGGCCTGAACTCATGAACTGTGAGATCATGACCTGAGCCGAAATCAAGAATCAGATGTTTACCTGACTGAGCCACCCAAGTGCCCCACAACTGTGTTCTCTTAATGCCTACTTCATGACTAGACAGTTACCCTTTGAGATCCACACTGTACACATTAAAAATGATCAGAAAATACCACTATCTGCATGTCTCATATTTTTAAGGTTTCCTTTTCATGAAGTTATGGATATTTGAGCTTATCTTCTAAACTCTAGATTCTTTAAAAAAATTTTTTTACTCTTTCTTTTTTCTTTCTTTCTTTTTTAAAAATTATTTTTATAGAGACAAAGTGCAAGCAGGGGAGGGGCAGAGAGAGAAGGAGACACAGAATCCAAAGCAGGCTCCAGGCTCTGAGCTGTCAGCACAGAGCCCGACACGGGGCTTGAACTCATGAACCATGAGATCATGACCTGACCTGAAGTCGGACGCTCAACTGACAGAGCCACCCAGGCGCCCCAATGTTTATTTATTTTTGAGAGAGAGAGAGAGACAGAGAGCAAGAGAGAGAGCAGGGGAAGAGCAGAGAGAGAGGGAGACACAAAATCTGAAGCAGGCTCCAGGTTCTGAGCTGTCAGCACAGAGCTTGACACAGGACTCAAACACATGAATCGTGAGATCATGACCTGAGCTGAAGTCGGACGCTTAACCAACTGAGCCCTCGGGCCCCTAAACTCTGGATTCTTAAAAAGAAGGATCTAATTTCGTTCATCTCTGTACTACTGCTTGAAGCACCTAACAGTGCAGGCATGCCTCAGACCTCACAGGTTTGGTTCTACACCGCTGCCATAAAGTCAATATTGTAATAAAGCAAATCGAATACATATTTTTTTTGGTTTCCCAGTACATAGAAAAGTTACATTTACATTGTACTGTAGTCTATTAAGTGTGCAATAGCATTATATCTAATGCACATACTTTAATTAAAAAATACTTCATTGACACAGAGACACAGAGTGAGCAAATGCTGTTGGAAAAATGGCGCCGACAGACCTGCTCAATGCCGGGTCACCACAAACCTTCAATTTGTAAAAAATTGCAGTATCTGTGAAGCGCAATAAAATGAGGTCTGTCTGTACCTTGCTTATGAAGCAAGCACTAGATAAATATTTTGGAATGAAGGGCTCCCTGTCTTATGACCTGGAAGTCGGTGGGCTGCTCAGCACGCCACAACCCATCAAAACAGACATGCATGGATTTTAAATCGCTCCTAATCCAAATGGGTTTTAATTCTGTTTTCTGTTCTTTCCTTTCTGTCCAGGACAACCAAATAAAACCCCAAACAGATGGCTCAGCTTTCTTGGTGTGGAGGGAAATGTAAGGACAAACAGCCTCTGCGATGCCAATTTTCCTTAAGCCCCGATCAGAGGAGACTTGTGGAAAAAAAGTCACAAAATATCGTGGCAAATGGGCTTCTAAGGTGTGAGGCCTAGCCCACTCTGTGCCGGGACTGTCCAACTAATGTAAAAACCCGCCGGAGCAACCAGAAAGTTGCCCAGTGGCCAATATATGTCATCCTTTCCAGGTATTAACTTCCAGATTACTCCTGTTCTGTAAAAACACATACTGTCTGAGACAGTGATGATGATGACGACAGCAGTGAAATCCACCGAACACTATACGGCAGGCACTGGCTGAGCCCCTCATGCCCATGGTCTCACTTACACTCCACAACCGCCCACCGAGGTACAGGGCTATTATGACTTCCAGGTGCCACGTGATCATCCCACACATGACCCTGAGGGCCACTTGACGAAGGACTCGGGGTTTCTACCGCCCAATGGGACTTACCGAGGAAGCACAGAGTTAGGTGGCCTGGATTTTGCAGGAGATGCGACTTTCGGTTCTGGCCCAGAGCTCCCGGAAGGTCCTGGCAGAGAGTCCTGCGCTGGCCCGGGCTGGTTCGGAAGTACTTCTCTTGCCGAAGTCAGGAGATGCTCTTTATCTTTAACTTCTTTTTCCCGGGACTTGGCTTTGTGTTCTGCCAGAAGGAGGTCAAATTGCTTTTTCCGGCCTGGGACTGCCCTCCGATGGCTTAGCGAATGCGTCTAAGGAGAAGAGAGATGAAAAGCACAGCCTCTTTGATCAGCACATAAACCTGCTTCCCCGGGCCCTCCATTTCAGAAACAGCAATTCATGGGAATTTGGAGGTGCTTGAAAAGTCAACTTCAAGGCAACGGCTCCTGTTCTGTGGCTGGGAAGAGGCAGACACCACACAAACGCAACCATGCCCTACACTCCTGGCGTTAAGAAGCCGAAGCTCCCTCCAGAAAATGGCATAGGACGACCAGCTTCGGCGCAGAGCCCCTGGAAACCTCTCTGGATGAAAGGCAATGGTGAGGGCGCGCTAGAGTTAATCCAGGTGCAGGTGGGAGGCGGGCTTTGGCCCAGACACACAGAGCCACCGAGCAGAGGGGCCACGACCTCCAAGCCCGGGGAGCGCTAGCACTTCAGTATGAAATACGGGCTCAGGGGCTACCCGATGGCGGCTGCCTCGGGTCGGCTGTCCCCCTGGCCACCGGCGTGGCCAGATCAGGGGCGCGGCCGCTCGTCCTCCCCTCCGGGGCTGCCTTTCAGGCGCTGCCGCCGTCGCCGCCGCTCCCGCATACATTAAAACGTAGCAGGGTTTAGAACCGCCTGTGAGTGCCTATAAATACAATTTACTGTCTGGCCTCACAAGTAACAGGGGAAGCCTATTTTTTTTTTTTCCTTCTTAAAAAGCCAGCCAGCTTGCGGCAGGCACTCTGCTACCATGGAAGAGAAGAAAGCATTTCCCTTACAAAGAACAGCTGGGGGTCATGTCGAGGTTCCACACCCTGCCGTGTGCAGAGAGTGGCATGCAAACATTTCGACAAAGGCCCCAGCGAGAGCAGGAAGTATTTTTTATGGAAAGAGAAATACCTTGCAGGTGAGGGATCTTGTGCAAGGTTTCTTTGTCTCGGGATCCAATACTCCACAGTGTTTATTTGGGTCAAATTCTCTCTCTGGTTTAAGAAACAAACAAAAAATATAAGAAAAAAGGAGACTAAGTAGGATTTGGCATTAAGACTACATTTAAAAAAAAAAGCACATTTGCACCAACAAGTGAGACATTGTCAGGCAATCTGGTTTTTTGGTTTGTTTGTTTTGTTTTTCTTTTTCTTTCTTTCTTTTCTTTTCTCTCCCCAACCGGCTGCTAAAATGCTTTGAGAACCGTTCAGGGGAAAATGGCGCTCCCCTTTGACCCCTGAGTTCCAGGTCCAGCTTCGGGAGGGATGTGAACACAGCAGAAGGTGGCAGGAGGAGGGTGCCAGGCAGACACTGGAGGGCGAGGAGCCCGATGCCGTCACACTTTTTGTCACTTAAATGGTTTCCGGGATATTGGCACTTTGGGCATAGCTGGTTGCAGACCAGGGAGAGGGCCTGAGGACCAAGGGCCACTGTGTCCTGGGCAGCTCCCCCCAGCTTGCCTTCCCCGCTAGATTTTAGCCATTTAAGTGAGAGATTATTCCTCGACAGGTCAGTGTGACGTGCCTCTCTTTTGTGCTTTGCAACATCCTCAGCACCCGGGTTTCCGTGCAGTCTTGCTGACCAGAAATGTCCTTTACCTGATCCGGGAATGTTCTGGCCCTGTCACAGGCTGTGCTCTATGTGTGTCGGCATAGTTTTAAGTTGCAGAGAGGGCGGGGCCTGCTAGTCTCCCCGCTTGCTTTGCACCCAGCATGGGCCCTGTTGCTCCAAATGGGAACAAGCCAGGGCTAGCCAGCCGGCTAGAGACGAAGGGCGGCTGCAGCGAGGCCAGGCTCTCTCCCCGGACTGTGGATGGCTCACGGTGAGGTCACTTCTACGGAGGCTGCAAGTTATGCCCACTTTGGATCCTTTGCTCCTTCCGGATTACACCAATGTTCCTCTCCCCCTGGAGAAGGAGGGGACATGAGGGTATCCCTTAAGGACCCTTGAGGTTCAAAGGTCCACCTGTCAGGTGGTCTGTGCTCTTTCTGGAAGGCACCCAGCAAACACCTGAGTCCTGCAGCAAAGGGCTGACGCAGCTCCTCTGGACATTCAGAGAGGCCTGGCAGCCGTGTTAGTGGGTGGGCATGTGGGTGGGGGTTATACATAAATTTGGTGGAATGTTTCCTTAAGAGGTTCAAATGGCTGAACACTAAAAAGAGGTTACTTTGGAGTAAGCTCCGAGCACAATAACTGCATATGTGCTGTTTTTAAAAGAAGGATTGGGGGGCGTGCTGGTGGCTGCATTGGTGGTGATGATGATGGGTTTGATAGAAACCATTCTGACATTCAAGACAGATTTACTGGTTGGCTATCAAAATGCCTCCCACCTCTTTCTTTTTTGCTTTTGTCATTGTTTTCTTCTTCTCTTTCAAAGACTTTATTTTTAAGTAATCTCTACACCCAATGTGGGGCTCAAACTCATAACCCTAAGATCAAGAGTTGCATGCTCTACTGACTGTGCCAGCCAGGCGCCATCCCCACACCCCCCTGCCTTTTTCTAGCTTCACTTTTAGGACTAGGAAACTGTGAGGCCTGGGGATGCCTGTTTCCTAGGAGCCCTCACTGCCCACCAATGAGGGCCTGGGTGCCAGGCCCCAGGCTGCTGCCATGGAGCTCGTTCCCTATGGCCTGTCAGAGTCAGACCCAGGCCTGGCTCCACACCAGCCCTCATGCTGGCCTTCAACTGAGCAGGTTGCTTGGCCGGGCGGTAGAGCTGGCCTCCAAATGTCGAAGTGAGATAGAAACAAGTGAGATAGAAACAAAAGACCCAGGGAGACAAAACAACCAACAAAATGCAAATCCGACAGACACCAAGAAACACTCCTATCCAACTTCAGGTTGGGGTGCAGGCCGGCGGTCATGGTCATGCTTCTGCCTCTGGACACTGCCAGCTGGGCCTGCTGGTTTTCCCAGGGATGTTACCACTGGCTCTGCAGAGTGAAATCGAACTTTCCATTCAGGAAGAGAGCCAGGAGTAGGGGGCTCTCATCTGCATTGTGAGGCCCCCCAAGGCTCAGAGAGCCCTGGGCTCTACTTTCCTTCCTCAACAGTGGGTGAATAGTACCTAGAGAGATTTTTAGGGTAAAAATTTTCTGAATGATTTGGTCCAAAATACTTTTAAGAAATATATATGTATTTAAGTTATAGATGTAAGACAGGAAAACCAAAATACAGATCAACACGAAGTAGAAAATAAAAATGACTCACAATTCTTAGGTTGATTAAGAATTATACTCCTGGGACACCTGAGTGGCTCAGTCAGTTGTGTGTCTGACTTTGGCTCAGGTCATATCTCACAGTCTATGAGTTCGAGCCCCGCGTCGGGCTTTGTACTTACAGCTCAGAGCCTGGAGCCTGCTTTGCATTTTGTGACCCCCTCCCTTTCTGCCCCTCCCCCACTCACTAAGTGTTTAAAAAAAAAAAAGAAGTATGCTCCTCTTAGAGAGCACAGTTTTTCTTTCACAGGGTGGCTTTTGCTATATATTTTTTTTCTAGTCAACATTTGATAAATGCCCATAGTGTGTGAAGAAGTTATAAGGTTTATAGCTTTTCTTGGTCTTTTGGAGGAAGCAGAACCACCAGATTTAGTTCTACAACAAATCCAAAGCCACTATGATCCCCATGGGGGCCTCTAAGGGCAACCTCAAAGACTGGCCATTTGCATCTTTCCAGGCATCCAAAGTGTCTATGCAGACAACCAAGTAGATCCGGGAAAAATCCCTCAACACCTCACCTACTCTGCCAGTCCGAGCGTTCCAGAATGGGCGTTCCAACCTGGTTACGTGGGAAAGGCATAGGTAGCCCCAGACCACAGAACCAACATGGCAATGCACTGGACCAAAGGACAGAGGGGGGCCGATGGCGCCATCCTGAGCTTGCCCTGAGGTACTGTAGGCTATCACTGTGGTTGTCTACCTTCCTTGTGCTGAGACTTCCATGGAAACCCGGGGTGGGGGGTAGGGGGGCAGTTCAGCCTGTCAGCACCCAGCAGGACCATCAGAATGCACAGGCTGTTGTGGTCGGTTGAAAGCATCCCGCCTCCCGGGTCAATAGGATCAACTTCCACCGAGCACTGAGGGGCGCAAAGGACCTCGTCTGGCCCAGAAACAAGAGAACAAGAACAAGGTGGAGGTTTACCTGTTTGCAGGTAAATTCCGTGTCTCCCTTAAAGTGAAACAGACCTGCTTAATCATAAGAACACACCACTCCTTGGTTATGGATGCGATCCAGAGGCAGTCTAATCATGAGCCCAGCTCTAAGGACACAGACACATACCTGAAAGTCTCCTGTAAGGCTTGTTGTTGTTTTTGGTGCCATTTTGGTGTTTCTTGTCTATTGTGGTGGACAAAATTCCTTTGCCATTTAAAATCTTCTCTGGGGAGGGTGGCACTGACTTGGACATCAAGACTGGCTTAATTAAAGGTGGGGTGGAGACGGCAGAGGACGAGGTGGAGCAGGAGGTAACCGCAGTAGTGGTTGTTGAGTTCATTTTGACATTGGCACCATCTGCCTTCACTAGGTTAGGAATTTTCTCTAAACTGACTACAGGAACTGGAACGCTGAAAAATAAAGGAATAGACACACACAATTGCCTTCTTTGATACATCTGGTTCGCTGAGAAGCTACACCCGCTTATCCTCCTCAGAACACTTCCTTATCACTTATTTATACTCCTCTTACAAGCGAGCAGCATGATTCTCATTTTGATGGGAGGGAGATTTGTGCCTGGGAAAGGACCAACGGGGGGTTCGAGGCTGGCGCAGCGCCAGGCAGGGCATCAGAGCTGACTGATTACCTCCTGTACCTGCTGTCCTCATAGACCCTGCAGCTCCCCCTTCTCAGCCCTGACATGTCGGCGGTCTCTGAGATAACACCTTGGGCAGAACAAGGTGTCTGCTGTGAAGCTCAGGAAGAGATGCTGTTTGTCCCCTGAAGAGGGTGTGCCACCGTGCCACTTGCTGACTCACATCACGTGCTGCTCGCTAGTCTCCCACCTCGGCGATCAGGCCTGACATCTGCTTAGCTCGGGAGCGCTGACAGGCTCACGCGGCACGGAGGCATGGCTGTGGGCCAGGGAGCCACGCTACCTGCTGTTGGAGGACTTCTGGATCACTCCTGTCCTGGGGATGGGCTCGGACTGAGAGCGGCACCATGTAACATTATCCAACATGCCGTTTTAGGCAGCTAGTTATGTAAATAGGCAATTCTCAAGGCTGGCAGGTGAGAGGATGAATTTTAAGAAGACAGCACGAAGGTGTATGTTTGCTCTTCAAAATCTGTCACCTTAGCCCCACTTCCCTGCGATTTCTCCAGTAATGGATAAGCATTTGATTTCTGCGCATTTAATGCCGGGGGACCCTGTGTCTGGGGTGGGGAGGGGCTGTGGAGGATTCTGTCTCTGGGTCTTAAAAGATGAGATGAGATGAATAAGCTTTTCTTTGGTACCTGAACTGTTCTCTTTCTTCCTTGCAGGAGGGCAGAACGCTAACATGTCAGTCCCCCAATCATCTCTGAGAAAGGCTGACTTAGCTATTTGAATGCCAAATGATCTAGAATATAGCTTATACATGCATGCAGACAATGTAGGGCATGAGAGAGAGGTTGGTTTTGCAGGGGAGAAGTCTCATCTGTCCACGTGGCTGGCTAGCTCCTCTCAGATTTAGCCACAGATCATTTTTTGGACCAATTTGTTCACAAAAGTATTTGAGGGACTCCTCAGCCCTTGCCCCTTTGCTGACTTTGAAACAGGATCACAGGTGTTATTTATAGGTCTTTGCCAGTGAGAAGGGCACTCAGTAGTGAAGCAGATTATAGCTGGACATCACCCACTTTACCCTGGGACCACGTGCTTTCTTGGCCCAGGGAAGGATGGTGTGGGATTTTAAGTCCCACATGAGGGGAAAGTAGAATGGTGGGTTTCAGAAATGCACTGAGTCCCAGATAATTCCGCCTTTGATCAGTGTCTCAATCACTGAATTATACCCAAACTGCTGCTACTTTCTATTTAATGGCAGTTTGTAAAGCACTCACAGATGGCTGAAGAACGGCACAAGAAGCCCTTGAAAAGTCAGCACATTAAGAAGCTGGAAAGAGGTTACCTGGTGAAATTGGTGCTGCATTCCTGATTTTTTTTTTCTGAATGGTAAAAAAAAAAAAAAGTAAAACCATGGGATATGGAATTCTTCTAGGCTCCTTCCCTCACATCATTTTAAAAGACACAAACTATACAAATCAGGGTCTTGAAGAGATAGGCATGCATCCACGTTCACAGTGGCACAATTTACAATAAGCAAAAGGTGAAAGCAACCCAAGTGATAATTAGTGGCTGGCTATATAAGCAAACTGTGGTATATCCATTCAGTGGAATATTATTCAGCCTTAAAAAGGAAGGAAATTCTGACACATTGGATGAACATTGAGAACATTATGCTAAGTGAAGTAAGCCAGTCAGAAAAAAATGAATACTGAAATACCTCCATGTATGTGAGGTACCTAGAGTGGTCATATTCATAGAGATACAAAGTAGAAATACAGTTGCCAAGGGCTGGGATGGGGGAGGAGAGAACGGGAAGCTGTTGTTTCATGGGTATAAAGTTGCCATTTTGCAAGATGAAAAGAGTTCTGGAGATTAGTTGAACAATGTGAATGTACTTAACACTATATATTAAAAGTGATTAGAATGGCAAATTTTCTTACATGTATTTTACCACAAGTAAAAATACAAACCATTCTCCCCATACACACAGACACAAATCATAAAATACATGGAATTTATTACATCAATATCCTGGCTTTATTTTTTTTTTTTAATTTTTAATGTTTATTTATTTTTGAGAGAGAGAGACAGAGTGTGAGCAGGGGAGAAACAGAGGGAGAGGGAGGCACAGAAGTGGAAGCAGGCTCCAGGCCCTGAGCTGTCCCCACAGAGCCTGATGCGGGGCTCAAAACCACGTACTGTGAGATCATGACCTGAGCTCAAGACGGGTGCTTAACTGACTGAGCCACCCAGGCGCCCCTATCCTGGCTTTAAAAACACATATTATAAGAGCCTGCTTAAAAAGCTCTTTTGTGGGCACCTGGGTTGCTCAGTAGGTTGGGCATCCAACTTCAGCTCAGGTCATGATCTCACGGTTCATGGGTTTGATCCCTGCATCGAGCTCTGTGCTGACAGCTCAGAACCTGGAGCCTGCTTCAGGTTCTGTGTCTCCCTCTCTCTCTGCTCCTCCCCTGATCTTACTGTCTCTCTCTGTCTCTCAAAAATTAATACAATGTTAAAAAAAAAAAAAAGCTCTTTTGTTGAGGGGCGCCCAGGTGACTCAGTCAGTGAATCATCTGACTCTTGATTTCAGTTCAGGTCATGTTCTCACTGTTAGATGGAGCCTGATGTTCTGGGTGTGCAGCCTGCTTCAGATTCTCCCTCTCTCTCTGCCCCTCCCCAGATCCCATGTGTGCTCCCTCTCCCTCTCTCAAAAAAACAAACAAACAAACAACCCCCCCCCAAAACCCAATAAAATAAAGCTCTTGTTGATTTAGTCACCTTTGCTCTGATCTGTTGATTTTTATTTTTTTTTTAGAATAGAAAGTTCATCTTTAGGTGGGAAGATTCTCTAGTGCCTGAATGGCCTTCTCTGATATACTTCTTTGTGAAGCCCAGTAAATTCAGGAAAGGAAATCAGGACCCTGGGGTTTCAAGCTGTTTTTGTGTGAGCTGGTATGAGTAGTTTCTGTGGAAAATGGCCAGGGCACATGTTGAGTACCCATGAGCTCAGCCAACAGGTATAATGTGGGGCTGGAATAATCTAGAGTAATTGTATGAACTGAAATAAATATAAAAACCAAGCCAAATGGTCCTCAAATGCTCACAGTACAGTTTGCATTTCCCCCCTAAAGTCAACGTTCAGCTCCAGCGTGCTCCTTAATCCGGCCACGAGAGCACAGGTACACTCGGTCCAGCCATTTGGAACAGAGCCAGTTGACTCATCTCTTTGGTAACCCTTCTTTCCAACTGTGTGTTAGTAAGTGAGCTTGAGCCAGGCCAGCTAATATCTGTGACTGATCTCCTAATTTGGAATTTTCTCCACTCTATAACAAGTATGGTGCATTCATACCCTCTACTGCCAATGCTTCCAGAACTCCAGACTTCAATCCCAATGCCCATAGGCAAAATGTGGAATTGGAGCCCAGCAGAAATTAGAAGAGAAGGCTACTGTGAAGTTCTCTGGGATTGGGTTTCCTTGCGTTGGAATGGGAGGTGTTAGGGAAAAAAGTCTGATCAAGAGTGTTTCATCAAAGGGTTCCAAAGAGCAGATGAGTTGTAAGGTGCTGAGCCACTGAGTAAACGCCTCTGATGCCAGGTAACTGGGCCCCATCTTGGTGGAGGAGGGTTTAGGAGACCCATTTATTTTGGGTTGGAATTCTAAGGGTGCCCAGTAACTAAATGGAGAGGGGCTGTAGGTAGAATGAAGGAGGAGAACCTGGGAACTTACTGGGATACTTTTTTTTTTTTAAAGACTTTTTATTAAGTAATCTCTACCCCAAATGTAGCATTCAAGCTCATAGCCCTGAGATCAAGAGTCTCATGCCATTCTGACTAAGCCAGCGAGGTGCCCCTGATGTGGATCCTTTTATCTTTGGTGTCCCTTCTGCCCCTAAGGTTTTGGGCATTCCTTCTAAGGTAACCTGCCTCAGGTCTAAATTGAGAAGGTACTTCTGCTGGGAGTTAAGACAGGGAAGCAGACAGCTCACTGATGGGGGGAAGGGTCAAAAACACCCTCAAAATAAACGTGAATCAGAGAGAGAGAGGTGAAAAGCCTTCCTCTTTGCCCTTGCCAACCTGATTCCCCAGGATAAACGTCAGCCATCAGCCCACTGGAATATTTAGTCACTACTGTTGGCAACAGCTCTCAGATCCTAAACTAATGAACAAAGGAGGAAGAGAGTGCCACCCCATTTGGAAAACCAATCCCAGAGATTCCATCTCATTTCAGCTGAGAGCCCTGGCCCCTGCTTCACTTACACACACATCCCTGCATGTGTCTACAATCCAGGGCATGCGGGCGCGGCTGTCTGGAAAACATCATCTCACGACTGCCTCTTGCTTTCTCCCATTGTGCCCTTTCTCAGTGTCCCCACTCCCCCTACCATCACTGCTGGCCAGTACAGTACCCCGCCCTGGGCAGTGGACCCTGAATAACAGGTTTAATATTTTCCATTGGAAAGAAGCCAGAAGATTCTGATCCTGCTTTCTCAGTGTGGCCATCTCCCCTGCATGGAATCTCACTAACTCAAACACTTCCACGTGGGGTCGAGGATTGGGAGGGGTGGGTAGTTGGAAACACCCAGATGACTAAGCAGTTTATTACTCTGTTTGCTTAGGCGATAAGCAAGCCTGGCAGTTATCCCCCCCCCCCCCCCCCCCCCCCCAGGGAAAACCAAAGCCCTTCAAGTTTCAAGTTCCTTCCCTTTCTGTCTTACGGGATGCAACTCACACACACACATCCCGGAGTCCCACAATTAGTTGCATTTATTACCTCGCTATTGTCCTTTCTTGGAGGAGCAGAGTTTGAAAGGGAAAGGCGAACACCCAGCTCTGTCCCTGTTGCTTTCATAATGCCTGTTTTGTTCGCCTCCAGGGAGCCCAGGGCTGCGGCTTGTTCTCCTGCTGTGTCTAATATACTAGGAGTAGTCATCCCCTTGTTATCTCTGTACCTCTGTCTCTGGTCCTGGTAAGGGATCCTGGGAAGTCCTCTCTCACCCTCCTCGCTATGCGGGGGGAGATGTCTACCTTGGTTCTTTTCTGCTGCTTTGGCTTCCATGTCTTCTTCCTGAGTGCCTGCTTGAATTTATCATTTGGGACCCAGGAGGGTGCTCTGGTTTTAAGAAAAATGGCCCTCCCGGCACCAAGTGGATTCCTGCCCAGTGATGTCTGCAGAAGAGAGAGGTTGGAAGAATCTCACGGGGCTGTTTCAAGGGCCACCCGTGTCTCTCCGGGCCAGCTCCTCTCCTGCCAGCCACACGGTCCTGCGGATCATGATTTATTCTTTCATCGTCAACAGATAAGCCTTAAAAGAACGGTTCAGAAAATCTGGAGGCCTGCAGAAATCGTTGCCAGCCCTGCTTCACTTACCAGCGCAGGGTAGAGATGGATTTGACAGGCAAGAGCCTGAAGACATATGGTATTTGTGCTGTGGGTTATGTGTCTGATGAGAGTTCTCAGCTGTCTGATTCCTTCCTCCCAATGCTTTCGACAAAGGCCCATGTGTCTGTGCTACTGGCCTGGCAGAATTTTGAGGATCTCTGAGTCACTGGCAGATCCTTGAACGGGCCACCTCACCCCACCTCCTGACTTCTAAGCAGGGGTAGTATTTAAGTCATCCCAAATAAAAGGGGATTTACTCTATTTGAAAAGATCCTCAGAGAAAGAATTCAATTTGGCTCAGTTGGATGCATTTTGGGAGCAGCTATCAGGACATTATTTACATCAAGTTTAAATTCTTGAAGTTGAGAAAATACTTGGGGCATTCTTAAAGGCTGAGGGCTAGGCAATTGCTAGGAGTCAGCCTAAATAACAGGGCTACAAAGTCCTACCATGGTACAATGGGTAGAGGAGGTACTATGTAAATCGCAATGAATGAATCAATGGTTTGTTTTTTTTTCTAATCTGGAAAAACAGATTGGAAAAAACTTTCAGAAAGCCAATTTGTAAACACCTTATGCAAACAGAAAACAGGGTAATCAACCACAGAGCACGGTGAATTAAAAAAAAAACCCTGCCAGATTAATCTAATATCTTGTGGCTGAGGGTCCGGTCTAGTGGTCAGAAAGAAAGTACTGTGTATAATCTCTCCTGGCCTTTGCACAGTTTTGGATTTGCTCCCATATAACCCACCCTCCGTAAACTGGGAAAATGTGGTCAGACCACACAGCTATTGGGGGTGAGAGGCCCTGGCAGCAGAGGAAAATAGATCGGTTAGCAGGGTCTCTTGCCAGCCTGGAGTGGTACCCAGCAGAGCTCACAGGAGCCTGTCGCCAGTCAGGAAGGTTAGAGCATCTCCATCAGTGACTTGGGTGATGGGCCAAGATCTCCATCACCTGGGAGAAGAGGCGGTTGGCTGCTGAGAAGAAAGATTCCCTTAAGCCCGTTAGTAGTGGGGGAGAGGCGAACATGGGGACTTGGATGAATTGTAACAGTGGCCAGGAGCAAGTAAAACAAGATCCATGGGAACACAGAGTGTTGGATGGAGGCTCTGTGCCTTGTCATTGCTCTGCAGGGTGCTACAAGACAGTTTAGGATAATGGTTAGGAATATAGGCTTCAAATCAGACAGACCTAGATGTGAATCCTGCCAGTTGCATTATGGTAGGAAAGCCATCTGACTTCCCGAGGTCGGGGCCTCGGTGAGCCCGTAAGAATTTACGTGAGAGTTAGAAGAGGGTGGCTGACCTGGAAAGTGGAAGTGTGCTAGCTTCAGTTTCTCCTTGCTTTTTTTGGGTAAGGGTGGGGGGTGGGGGAGGGGACAGACTCATACAGGCATATGGGGTTGCCCTCCCTATCTTATTTCAGGACCTTACCACTCTGGGCCTCAGTTTCCCTATCAGTAAAATGAAGATCATGACAAAGATTTGAAGTGATTACATGAGACCATACAAATGAAGTGCTTAGCAGAGGGCTGGGAACCGAGTTGGCCTTCAATAACTTGGAGCTAAAATGAAAAGGAGAGAGAGGATTGTGCCATCCCCTCTCCCTACTGGCCCAGAGTCTTCTGGGAGTTGTCTGGGGTGGGATTCATCAGAAACTTGTGTCCCCTTTGTCCTTCTGGTCCCACAATGGAGGGAGGGCTACAGAAAGCGGGAGGAAGAAGGGGCTGGTGGCCTTCCATATTCACTATATTCACCCAATGGAGGACCACTTTTGGGGGAGTGCAGTGAAGAAGAAAAACAGCACCAGGTAGAAGTCTTCCCCTCCCCCCTGCTTCTCAATCCCTGACCTTGTAGGAACGGCCCAAGCCTGGACACGCAGTTAGAGCTCCCAGCTGGAGAGCACATTCTGCAGGAACAGTGACTGCTAGGGTTCTCAGCTGCTCCAGGTTTCCTGGAGGCAGGAGGCCCCAGCACCAGCCTCTGTTAGTCTCTCCAGCTCTTTGGTTAATCAGGGCTTTGCAAGGCATGGAGCTCAGAAGGTGGTCCCCAAACCCACTGGGAGATCAACAGGCACTAAATGACATTCCTGGGGAGTCCTAATGCCCTAAGACTGTGGGAAAAAATCAGCAAGCTGGAGGACAGGAAGATAAAGAAGGAAGAACTGAGTCCCGGCACAGTAGGGTGGGTCGTGCAGGACAGGCTGTCTCTGGAGTGCACTTGGACCAGCGTGCCTGCGGTGCTGCTGCCTTGGGCGATGCGTCCAGGAGGAGTTTGAGACCAACCCTAGGCCAGACCAACTGCACCTGCTCTGAGAACTAGAGGTGTCAATTAACACGAATACTAAGTGAAATTCACATCAATGCATAAATGGTCTCAGAGCCTCTGAGGGCAGGACTTGAGACGTCAGAGACCAGGAAGCAAGTGGATCCTGGAGGGAGAGCTGGTGCAGAGCGGAACGGAGCCCCAAGACGCCCTGGCCCAGGGCAGACTCCGGAGCATTAAGCGGGAGCGCTCCCCTCCGTAGCCACCAGAGGTCATTGGCTGTTGCTCCTGGAGCTGCAGGCTGCCGTCAGCCCATCCTGTCCCCCGCCTTCCAGAGCCAGCACAGCCAAGGCTTTTACTGTCTCTTTCAGGCCCAGGAGCCAACACCAACTGGGGAGTGGGGGAGGAGGGGGAGGGAGAGTACACCTCGCAGAACATCCTCCACCCCCCTGCCAGGGGAGGCCAGGAGCCAAGCCCTGAGCTCAGGTTCTCGGCTTTTGCTTTCAGGAAGCTTGTTCTGAGCGTACTGGGGCTAAGGAAATGGTACAGCATCCCTGGCTACCTGGGGGTGCCCCACCTCTGCTCCCCACCTTCCTTCACAGACGAAGAGCCCCTGGGAGCATCTTTCCTCACGTGGCCAGAGGGCCAGGGTGTCACCCACTCTGCTCTTTCCTTCTCCACACAGGAATCCTGGGCAGGCAGCCCTGTGCCTCAGACACCTCCATCCAGAACACTGAGCACACTGTGTTGAAACCATCGGGAGTTAGAGACTTGACTTGGACCTACAGCAGACTCAGGAAATTGTCCCAAACTAAATACTTTGTATTTAAAACAAAAACAAAAACAAAAACCTCTTACAGTTCACAACATCACCATCCACTCAGAGACCCCGGGTCTTCCCTGACATTCGGTCCCTCCCAGGTCTACCCGCCTGGTCATCCTTGCTCGCCTGAACCTTGATGAAAATCGCTACCACCAGTCTATCTATCCCAGTCTGCTCTCAGCCTCCACTCGGCACCTGTCCAAATCTGACCGTGCGGTGGGTCTGCTGTTCCAAAGGCTTGGCGGGCTCCCTGCTGCTCGGAGTCCACCCTCACAGCCCAGCCTCCCCACAGACCCACCCTGGGGACCTTCCCCACAGCCTCCTGGGGCTCTTACCGCTTCTTGAACACCCAATTGTCGGCCCGGCTCCAGGCCTTTATGTGGGCTGGGCAGGTCCTTCTGTGGGTGTGTGTCCCCCCCTCTCACCGGGGTGAACACTCCCCAGTCTACCCAGATCCGGATGAAATGTCCTCTTCTCTCTCAGGGCTAGCTGTTCTTTCCTAGGTGTTTGTGCCACATTTATCATGTCAAATGGCAAGGTCTCAGTTCTATGTTAATGTGGCCTGACCAGAACATGAGCTACCTGAGGACAAGGACCTTGACCAAGCATCCACGTCGCTCTGGAGTTATCCCAGTGACATATTCATTCTTTGGCACTTAGGAAGGGCTCAGCGAATGGTCGATGAATGAATTAATGTTCTCAGTGAAGGTTAAGTCACATAACATGATAAAACCCAACCAGCGCTCTGCTGCAACAAATGCTGTAGGTAAGGACCAGCCCGCAGCTGTCTCCCTTCCTGGTGGACGTGCCAGAGTGATGACAAAGGTGGGAGGGGAGCTTGTCCATCCCCCTCCCCCCACTACTCCTCTCATCGTCTCTTGACACTCATACACTGGGCACCTGCCACTGCTGGCCAGGAGGCTTTAGAAGATCGTCCCTAACCTTCAGCCCCAGTATACAGATGAGGAACCTGGGGTTGAGAGAGGTTGACCAAGGGCATTCATTCGGCAAAGTGAAGGGCAGCAATGGGGCTTGACTTCAGGCAGCTCTCAGGACAATGCCCTTGATGTTGGCACTAGCAGTGAGGAGTCCCGGGGTAGAGTAGCATCTCTGCCATCGCCCAGCTGTAATCTCAGGGCCGTTCTCTTCATCAGTGTGGGTCTGCTTCCTCATCTCATCACCGAGCAGACGCGAGGCTCTCTCTGGAGGCATCTAATGAGTACCACGTGCAGTGCAAGCACAGAGGACTGTGGCTACTGATCTTTGCGGTTCCCCCTCCCTTTCTCCATCGTGTCATTTGTTTCCTTCCCGAGCTGTCCTAGCCTGTTATTTCCCTTCCCTAGACTCTAGTCCCTACTTCTGAGCACTTTTGGGACTTGACAAGGTCAGCTGAGTTGCTACACAAGGAGCTGTCCATTGTGCTTATCTTGATCATCTGGAAACCCAGCGAGCCTGCAGCACTCAGATGTTTCAGTTCCTATGTCTCCCTGTCCTGGAAGGGACATGGTCCTTCTGGATGCTTGAAAATTCTGGTCTGTTCCTCCCATCCTCTCATGAGCTGCCCTTTCCACTCCCTCCCTCTGGGGCTCATCACAGTAACCTCCATCAACTTCCCTTCCTCCACCTGCCTTTCCCCCCTCACCCTTTGCCCCACACTGAACACCCAAACTTGCACCAGTTGGGGTAAAAACCAACTTCAGAAGTCCCTCCTCATGTCTTGTGTGAGAAGCTGGATTTGTCAGTGGGGTCCAGAGAGGGACTTCTGTGGGATGCTATACCGACTCCTCGGTTTCCTTCTGAGTAGGGTTTTCCTTGCAGTCAAGTGCATCCTGGGGCATGGGTGCAAACATAGGCAGAGGCCATGGTACAAGGATGCACTGAACTTGCCTCTGCCTTAATTTAAGGGAAAACACCTTCCCCTTCTTGCCAGAGCACAAAGGTTTTTCTTTTCTATCATCCGGGACCATACTTCTCCCTTCTCGACCTTCATAATTGTGACTGGGACAATATTTCCATGATGGGAGCCTGGTGGTCTGATTTCTCACTTAGAACTCAAAAGATAGCTATTTATATCTGTCGTTTCCCTTAGCATCAGGAAAATCGAATGAGGAGGGGGAAAGGAGCAGTTCTACTTCACAGGCTCCTTCATTCATTCAGTCATCATTCATTCACCTGGCCAATATTTGCCGGGACACTGGATTCCATGCTACACCATGGGAGGCCAGGGAGCTGAAGATCCAGAAGGAGGTAGGGGAGGATAAAGATGCAAATGAGTATGATAGATGATGGTAGCTTTTATAGCGGTAGCTTGAGTACTTATGGAAACTTAGAGGAAGAAGCATAAAAGTCTGGGAAGGGGCATCTGGGTGGCTCAGTCGGTTAAGCATCTGACTTCAGCTCAGGTCATGGTCTCACAATTCCCGAGTTCGAGCCCTGCATTGGGCTCTGTGCTCACAGCTTGGAGCCTGGAACCTGCTTCGGATTCTGTGTCTCCCTCTGTCTCTTGCCCCCACTTCATGCCAACACCATGCAAGAACCGATAAGCCAGCCTCGTTTCTCCCAAGGCACTTGGCCAGGGCCTCCCAGCTCTTTGCTCTCTGTGTAGAGCGCTGGGAAAGGCTTCCACACCACTCCTACATCCCAAATCTCCACTGCTCCTGGGGGACATAGCCCTCATTCTAGGCATCCAGAGGGGCCCTGCCTGAGGAAGGAGAGGGCCCCTGTCCCCCACCTCACTGTTGGGCACACGCAGGAGGCCAGGGAGCCTGCTGATTTTTCTTTTGCTCTGGCTCATTTTCCTTCTGGAGCAGCAGACTCATCTCCTGCATTTTTAATAGCTGAGCGTATTTAGCATTCAGAACACACGTGTGGGTTGATAAGGCCCAAAGAGAAGGCAACAAGCCATGAGGGAGGAAAGCCTCCTCCCTGCTCCTGCCCACGTCAACGGGTTTGCAGGTCCGAGTTCCCTACGGCTCCCTTCCTGGACTAGGGTGGCCAAAGTGACAGCAGGGGGGAAAGTCAGATTGGTTGACTTAGTCTGTATGCGGGGCTCGTCCCCTGGCTGAGCAGGAACTGAGAAGTAAAGGCTAAAATGTTCATTTTAGCCCAAAAGGGCTGAACAGCCATGAATCCCTTTTGACTTCTACCTGGGGACAGAATCATCTTGCTCTACCCCCTCCGCCCCCACCTTTATGGGCTCCATGGACACCCGGATGGCAAGACCATGAGCAGGGTGTTCTCTGGCCCCTGTCCCCTGCAGGACCGTGACCTGGTGAGAGGGGCTCTGACCGGGGGCCAGGTGGGCTGGGGGTGCTGCACGGGACAGATCTGGTAGCACAGGGATGCCCTGTGTCTCCCTTTCTTCTGATGCGGAGTTATTTTTTAACCTCCTCAGCCACAGAAGGGAGCAAACAACAAACCTACAGGCCATTTAACCTTGTGTGAGATGCCAGGAGGTCAGCCTGAACTCAGGAGTGGTGTTATTATTGCTGTACATGGGAATTTGAGCTACTTGGAAAAGGGCACCCCTAACCTAATGTGAAGTCTAATCTGAAGGCCGTGGTCCACAACCTGCACCCAAGGCTTATGCTTTCCAGACTTTTAGAGCTTCTTTGGGGCAGGGAATTCTCTGCACAGCCCGACTAGGTCCTCCAGGCCGGCTCCCACCTCACACCCGCAGGCTACTGTGGGAGAGGAACAAACGTTCCTTCCACCCTGGAATCCAACAGCTCCAGCGGGGAGTGTGACATCCTGGAGACGCCAGGAGCCACATTCACACAACCGTGAACCACAGAACCAGAGGGGCCCACCGAGGTCACCTGGCTTGGGTGTCCAGATCGGTGCTATCTGATACAGCAGCCACTAGCCATTTGTGGCCAGTGAGCATTTAAAAAAGTGGCTGAAGAACTGAATTTTAAATTTTATGTAATTTGAATAACTTGATTCAGTTATTAGAAAATGTTTAGAATCTCCTGGATGACTCACTTGGTTAAGTATCTGACTTCAGCTCAGGTCATGATCTCATGGGTTTGAGCCTCATGTCGGACACTACACTGTCAACACAGAGCCCGCTTCAGATCCTCTGTCTCCCTCTCTCTGGCTCTTCCCCACTTGTATGGGTGCTCGCGCTCTCTCTCTCTCTCTCTCTCTCTCTCTCTCTCTAAGATAAATAAACATTAAAAAAATGTTTAAGTGTGTCTGAAAAAACCTGGGTGTGCAAATTCATTTTATGATCTCTAGTTGTTTATGAAATCTAAAAACTGATGAAATATTTCTGATGAAAATTTGGTGTCCAAATTGACAGGTGCTGTAGGTATAAAAATACACAGAGTTTTGAAGACTTGATGGGAAAAAAAAAATGAAAATTATCTCACTGATTATATGTTGAAATTATAAGATAGTGGATATATAAGGAAAAAACACAAAAATTTCTCACTGATTATATGTTAAAATTATAAGATAATGGGTATATTGGGAAAAACCCTCAAAACTATCTCACTGATTTTATGTTGAAATTACAAGATTGTGGATATATTAGGAAAAAAAGGGAAAATTATCTCACTGATTTTATGTTGAAATTATGTTAGTGGATATATTAGGTTAAATTAAATATATTATTAAAAATGATTTCCTTTCCTTTTTTCCAATATGGCTGCTAGAAAATTTACAATTCTACACATGTCACACGTTATATTTCCATTGGATGGCACCAGCCTAGACACTTGTAGATAAAAGGTTAACTGTCCCCAAGAATAGAAATCTTACAATCCCTTTCAACGGTCAGATCAATTTCACTCAATTCGACAAATATTTACTGACAAGGGGACCATGTTTGCAGAGTGTGAGGCCCCACCGTGCAGGACACTCCACAATTACTACCGAGCAGAAGGAATGACAGGAGGTCTCACCTGTGGCAGACCATGGATAGAGTCACGGGAAATGTAAAAATGAAGGGTCATGGGAATTAAAAGGGAGAGGCCTGCAAGGAGGGAATGTGTGAGCGGCAGGCAGAGGAAGGTGGCCAGTGGGATGCGCAGTGAGGGCAGTGGGGAATCTGGACCAGGAAAGAGGGCCAGGATGCTGTGGAAAGAATCTCGACTTTGCACGCAGTCCCGGCCTCCTTGGGGCCCTCCTTCCCGTACCCCCACTCTCCTCAGCCCTGCCTTCGGCCCCTGCCTCTCTCAAGCCCCGTACCTTCCCTTGGAGGCTCCATCTGTACCCACGGTCTCAAAACCTGTGTCCACACTGCTGACTGGCAAAGCTCCCTTCCCAGCTCATACCTCTCTCCTGACCTGTGGGTCCAAACACGCAATGCCACCAACCGAACATCTCAGCAGGGACGTTTCTCGGATACGGGCATGCCTGGTTTTACTGCATTTTGCTTTGCTGCATTTTGCACAAACTGTGGTTTGTTTTGTTTTGTTTTTACAAATTGAGGATGTGTGGCAATGCTGTGGTGAGCAAGTCCCTCTGCACCATGTTTCCAACGGCATGTGTCTGCTTCATGCCTTGGTGTCACATTTTGGTAATTCTTCCAATACTTCAAACTCGTCATTATTATTATATTTGTTGTCAGTGATCTTTGATGTCGCTATTGTAATGATTGTTTGGAGGTGCTACTGACTCTTGGTTTCAGCTCAGGTCATGATCTCACGCTTCGAGAGTTCGGGCCCGGTATCGGGCTCTGTGCTGACAGTGTGGAGCCTGTTTGGGATTCTCTCTTTCTCTCCCTCTCTCTCTCTGCTCCTCCTGCATGCTCTCACACTCTCTCAAAAATAAATAAATAAACTTAAAAAAAAAAACCCAATATTGAAATGAGGCCAGTGAGTAACCCTACAACAGTCTGTACGTGTTCAAGGAAAAGAAAAATCACACATCTTCCACTTTAAACCAAAGGCTAGAAATGATTAAGCTTAGTGAGGAGGGCCTATTAAAAACCAAGACAGGCCAAAAGCTAGGCCTCTTGCACCAAATAGTTAGCCAAGTTGTGAATGCAAAGGAAAAGTTCTTGAAGGAAATTAAAACACATGAATGATGAGAAAGCAAAACAGCCTTATTGCTGATAAGGAGAAAGTCTGAGTGGTCTGGAAAGAAGCTAAAACCAGCCAAGACATTCCTTTAAGCCAAGCCTAACCCAGAGCAAGGCCCAACTCTGTTCAATTCTATGAGGGCTGAGAGAAGTGAGGAAGCTACAGAAGGAAAAGTCTGAAGCTAGCAGAGGTTGGTTCATGAGGTTTAAGGAAAGAAGATGTCTCCATAACATAAAAGTGCAGGGTAGAGCAGAAGGTGCAGGTGTAGAAGCAGGAGTGACTGCCTAGAAGATCTGAGATCATTAACGAAGGTGGCTACACTAAACAACAGGTTTGCAAACAGCCTTCTCCTGGCAGATGCCGCCATCTGGGACTTTCATAGCTAGAGAGAAGAAGTCAATGTCCTGCTTTACAGCTTCGAAGGACTGGCTGATTCTCCTGTTAAGGCAGCTGGTGACTGTAGGTTAAAGCTAATGCTCATTTATGATTCCGAACATCCTAGGGTCCTGAAGAATCACACTAATCACTACTATCTGTAGTGTGATTACTCTCTAACCAATACAACAAAACCTGGATGACAGCACATCTGTTTACAACATAGTTTTTTTTCTGAGTCCTTGGAGCCCACTGTTGAGACCTACTACTCAGAAAAGATTCCTTCCAAAATATGATTATTGCTTATTTAAAATTTTTTAATGTTTATTTATTTTTGAGAGAAAGAGAGAGCACTGAAATCCTCACTGAAAGCTCAGATTAAAAAAAAAAAAGACTGCTCTGATGATGGTTAGTGCATTTTATAGCAATTAAGTATTTTTAAATGAAGGTGTATACATTGTTTTCTTTAGACACGATGCTATTGCACACTTCATGGACTACAGTGTAGTGTGTACATAACTTTTATATGTATTGGGAAACCAAAAAGTTCACGTGACTTGCTTTATGTTGATCTTCACTTCATCGTGGCAGGACGCGGACGTGCAGTATGTTGGAGGTGTGCCTAGACTTCATGCTCCAGTGACTTCCCAGCTTAATCCGTCCTCTCCTCCCCGCCCTGAACTCTGGCCCTTTCTATTCTCCTCCCGAGAAAGCAGCAGGACTGGTCAACATCCAGTTGTTCAGGCCTGGACCAGCCTTCTCTTGTACTGCAAGCCCGGTGTGCAACCAACACCAGAGTCTCACTGCGATTTCCCCCCCGTACTTCTCCCCGCTGGCTTCTTCTGCATGTGCCTGCCGCTGCCTGGATACAGGACATCACCACAGCTCACCTGGGTTATGCAAAAACACCCTCACTGTTTCCTGAGTGGTTCCTCAAGCCATCCTTTTTTTTTTTTTAACGTTTATTTATTTTTGAGAGAGCATGAGTAGGGGAAGTGCAGAGAAAGAGCAGGAGACACAGAATCTGAAGCAGGCTCCAGGCTGCTCATGAACCACGAGATCACGACCTGAATCGAAGTTGGATGCTTAACCAGCTGAGCTACCCAGGTGCCCCACAAGCCGTCCTTTATACTTGGGGTGAGGTGATCTACTGCAGCTCACCGCTGCTCCTTTGCCAGCTCCGTGGGGCTTTCAGGATGGGCTCCAAACCCCTGCACTTAGCACACCGAGTGGAACTTCATAATACGGCCCTGCCCGTCTCACCCCACACGCAAATACGTCTCTGCACATTCTATTCCCTCTGCCTGGGACCCTCTTCCCACACTCACAAAAATGTTAAAAAATATTGTGCTAAAATATATATAACATTTGCCATTTGAATCCAATTTTCTTTGTCCATATTATTCCTACTTATCCTTCAAATTCAGCTCACGTGTGACCCCTTCAGAAAAACCTTGTCTGAGTTCTCAGGCTGAGGTAGGTGCCCATTTTTTGTGCTACCAGTATCTTGGCTCTTATCACACTGTACTCTGTTAGCGTATGTCTCTTTTTACAGACTCCCTAAGAGAGCCTGTGTCTTATTTAATCTTGCATCCCCAAGGCTTCAGTGTGTGGTTGTACAGGTTGTGCACTGCACTAGGATGTCTGGTTGAGGGAGTGAGTAGGCGACAAAGACCATTAGCCAATTGTGCACTCTGGGACAGGGCTGTCTCCAGGCCTTTTTCTATCCTGCACAGAGATGCCATCGGGGGATCCGACCTATCCTCAGGCCTTGTTATGGAATTGGCACACAGTATTATAGTAGGTGCTCATTAAATGTTAACTTGAGTGCAGACAGGTGGATGGATGTTCTAGGCAAAGGTACCAGAGGAAGACACAGTGGGCCAGCTGAGATAATGGGACGGTACTGGATGATTGGTTTAGGGGTTTGGGAGCCAGTTTGTAGAGGGTCTCTTATGTTGGGCTGGGGGTCTCCTAATCTAGTAGGTAATAAGGAACCTCTGAGAAATTTTGAGAGGACCGTGACTTAGAATCACCAAATATTCAGGCTTGAAAATGAGACTCGGAGAAGTGAAGTGACTTGTTCAAGGTCACACAGAAAACTCATGGTGGAGCCCGGGCTTGAACTGGCTTTTCTTGCCCAGGGCTCAGTGCTGGCTCTTCTATACTGCTCTCTGGAGAAGCCCTCCCACGTCTCCAATAAGTCTGCCTGCCTTCCCGATACACACCCTTGGTGATGGAGGGCAGGGGGACAGCACCCGGCTGGCTGGAGGTGCAAAAGGAGGATGCGGCTGCAGTCAGCCTCCTGGCACATGCTTTGTCAGCCTACGAGAAGGTGGGCAAATCACCTGTTCGCTTTCTCTGGACCACACAGGCAAGCGTTCTGGTTTTTTGAGCCCCTCTTTCTTTTCGTAAGAAGGATTTCCCTTCTTGCGATACTTGTGGTTGCTCTTCTTTGAACCCTGGGTAATTTTTTCACTCTTTCAGAACCACCTTCTGCTCTGTAGCAGGCCTTAATGAACACGTGTGGAGTTGGCTCCCCAGGAGCCTGGACCCTGATCTAGCCCTGGTGTCTCCCCGAAGGCTAGCCCCCCGCGAGAATGCCTGGTGCTGTGTCTCACCCGGCCCAGACCACGTGTGTCATCTGACATCTGTGGTGTCCCTGCTATGATCTTCTGTGACCCCTGATTCTCCTTCTGGCTTATTCCTCACGAGCCTCTTGTCCGGCTCTCCTCATCTGGTTTCTCGGTCCCTCCTTTCAGGACTCTGAAATAATGACTTTATCCTTTTCCTTTTTCAACTTCATTTCTCTAGTGTTTCAGAGAGGTTACATGTCTCAGCCTCTAGCACCAGTTACAGGAGCTTTGTCCTTTGGCGCATGCAACAATGATATTATCGGCACATATTTATCGAATGTGTGCTCTGTGCCAGACATTGCGCTTGCTGCTTTTTAGCTCTCTTCATCCTCACAGCGATGCCACAGCATAGAGCTATTATTAGCTCCATTTTACAGATGTGGAACACTGAGGCACACCAGATGGAGCAACCTCCCCAAAGCCACCCAGCTGAGATCTGTACATAGGCAGAGGGTCCCGGAGTTTGTGTTTCCATCGAGACACCTGGCGCTGCCTCTGCAAACAAGCTTGCAGGCACTCGGAGAAGTCACTGATAAAAGACAGACTCACACTCTTCGTGAGCAGGGCCAGAGGCCACCCACCGTCACTCTCTGGCTGGATCCTCCTAAACCTGCTATGTCCCTAACAATCCAAGAGACCAAAGCTTGCCCGTGTGGCCCCCCTGTATGACAAGTAACTCCCCTCCTCGACACCCGTGTCTAAAGCTTTCCACTCTATTGCAAGAGGCTCTTTTTATTGATCTGGCATCATGAGCGCTTTACAAAGGCATCATCATTTCCAGAGAGCAGTGACAAATTAAATTGATGGATGATGGCAGTCCACAGCTTTACTAGGGATGAACTTAAGTGTAATGAACCGTCATTAATTAGCAAAACACCTTTTCTCTTTAAATATATAAATGAGGCAGGCTCCACACTTAACCCCTGTCTGCTTTCACGATGCCCGAACGAGAAGGCTAGAGGATCTGTCATAAGCCTGTCCTACGTGTTCCGAGTGGAGGCTGTCAGCATTTGAAGATATTTGCCTTCTGTTTCCTGTCCTCTTTCCAGTTTGGTCGCCTAGCTGTCTACCCCATGGGTAACCTTTTCTGACTCTTGGGTTAAGACTGAGATTTAAAAAAAAAATGAACCCCAAGCATCTGATGCTTCACAGTCCCCTGCAGCTAGCTGTCTCCCACTCCCTCAAAGGGGTGACATTTTCTTTGGATTTCCTCTTTTCTTCCAGTGGTCAGCTCCCAATTTACCTGTGCCTCTGGAACGGATGCCTGGCTGTTTGAGGCAGGGAGGCTCACTGGGGGGCCTGCCTCCCATGGCTGAGGGGCTGGCCCCGGCTTCACTCCCCGCTGGCCAAATGTCTGAGCTTCTGATGCTTTACCTCAAAGCTTCTCTTCACTGGGGTGGAAAACTGAGAGATGACCGCATAATTGAGGATTATTTCCCTTTCCTGAGATCCAACTTGGCTCAGCTCTCAGAGACAGCAAAGTGTCCCCTGTCAGGCATTATGGAGCTATTAGGTCCTGGGTTCCCTTTTGGGCTTTATGTCTCTCACCCCATCATTCTGCTTTTCCATCCCGTTTCCTCCTCATTCCCCCAATTCCCACACTGGATGCCCAGGAGCAAAGCGAGAGGGTAAACACGGTTTCCTGTGGTGACACGGACAAGCAGGGGACAGACAGCTGCGGGCTGCCAGCGCCGGACACTCACCATGCTTTGTCCCTTGATCCCTTTGTAGAAAAGACTGTGTGCTGTTTGCTGCTGGAGGTAAGTAGATTGTCTTTGGGCGTTTTGAATGGCTTTGAGGTGCTATTGGCAGGGTTCTGGCCGCTGAGACAGGTTTTGGTTTTCACCTGTCCTAATGATGTCCTGGAATTGGAGGGTGGAGACGCTGGAGAGGGAGAAGGTCTACACATTGAACCGTGTCTTCTCTCTAGAGAGGAAGAAAGAATAGAACTCAGCACAGGCAAACAGAAAAATCTAGCTGTGTCGGCACCACTGAAGCCCCAATCCTGATGACGATTTGTCTTGACATCTGCTCCTATCTCCTCAACGAGCAGCGATTTCATTCTTGAATTTCTGTATCAAATGGCACATGAGACTGATATACCAAGGTTCTCACAGGAGGTGTTTACCAGGCTATCCTTCTGTGAAACCACAAATGGAGGGGACACCAGCTGGCATCAGAACACAGTGGGATAACCACACAGCCAACCCCCAGGCAGCACTCCAAGGCCACAAGGTCCCTGAGGCCAGTGAGTAGGGCAGGACTCTCCAGAGAACAAATAGGAAGTTCTTGAACTTGACTCCCCTCTCCCTCCCCTCCCCCTCCCCAGGAACAGTAAGGTCTGAAGGACTAGAAGGGCTGAATAAAAGGGTCTTTGAGTGCCAGGAAGCAGCTCGGCATCTGTCCATGTGGCACTGTGGCCTCTCCAGGGCTCACTGAGGTCCAGGGCCGCCGTTGTTGGGCCAGGACCTGCAGGAGGGCATCAGTGCTTGAGGGAGAAGTCACAGATGTGCCCCTGGGTTTAGGTGGACAGGCACCCCCTCTTGAGGTTCCACAGCAAACCTCAGAGCTCTGGACAGACATCCTCACTTGTTCTCACTCAGTCAGTCCCTGAGATCTCGACTCAATGGGCAGGATGAGGATGCTGACCAGGAAAACAGGTGCATGGAATAAAGTTCGTAACTGCTATGGGTTAACAGATCTTAAGACCCCCTCTCAAGAACACTGCACATTTACACATGCACAAAAACTTTGTATACAATTACAGGAAAGAACCCTGGACCCCCAAAAGACGAAGGCTCTGAAACCCTAAGTCTCCTCTGGCTTTCTGGTGTCTACGACAGAGCCCTACCTACAGTGAGTGTTTCGTTCATGTGCTGAATAAATAAATTAAATAATAACAGATGTCCTGATGGTGGCACTTGGCTGGCTAGATTGGTAGAGCGTGTGACCCTTGATCTCAGGGTTGAAATTCGAGCCCCACATTGGGTGGAGATTACTTAAAAATAAAAATCTTAAAAAAAAATGTCCCAATGGGAAGAACAAGAGATCACAAATCTGGCAATCTGGGTTGAACGTGATAATGAACAAGGTAGGAGGCAGAGATGGCAGTCCACATTGTCCTTCCATCTCCAAGCTAGGTATCAGCTTTTTCTCATTACTGAGACCTTTCCAGCAGTTATTCTAAGAGAAGACCTGGGAGAAGAAAGCCAGACCAACCTGACCATCAGGAACGGGACTTTGGGGTTTCTCTGTGTTCCCTCAACCAAATGGCTGCCAGGTTGTCTCAATGCAGATAAATTCTTGTCCTCTGAGGAAGTGGGAATTGAGGGGGGGAATGGATTTTTGAGGATCATCTGATTGTTGGGTCCTTTGTCCTGACCAGGGCTCACAGGTTGCCTACACTGAATAACTGTACTGGGGAAGTTTTCTTCACCGAATCACAGCTGACCTTGCATACATACTCAGTCCCCAGTCCCATGTGGCTGCAGGGCTTAAAAACCAAGAGCCAATCCCAGGGTGTCTTCTCTGTTGTAGTGGGAGCGCCCTGGGCTGCGAGCCAGAGATCTAGGCTCGGCCTCCAACCACACCACATTATTAAGCTGATGGCCTGGACTTCACCACTTACACATTCTCAGTTTCCATATCTTTATCTGGAAATGAAGTAGGTCCCTAGGTGGCCTCTAAGGTCTCTTTCCTCTCTATTACCATAAATACAAGACATACTTACACCAGCGCCTTCTCTTCTCATCCCTCATGATTCCTGAATAGTAGGGCAATAATTACAGCCCTACTGTATTGAAATATTTTATTCAGGCAGGGCCTTCCTTGGAGGAATTCAACCTTTGTGAAGTTGTACTGGCCTTTACAACCCCTGTGAGACAGGCAGGAAGCAGCGAGGCGTCTCCACCCTCCTCATGGCTGACTGGCCAAAGAAGACCCAGAGGGGTGAGGTGACTCGCCAAGGTCAGGGCCAATGGCTACTCGAGGAATGGGCCTCTGTGCTGTGTGCAGGGGCCTAACCAGTTCTCAGGAAGGCAGGAAATAGGGTGTACCGTGACCAAGATTTGAAGCCAGGAAACTAGGAAGCGCAGGACTTAGAATTAAGGAAGGTGAGAACTGGATTGAGTCACCCAGTCCCACCTCCTTGCTGAAAGGTGAGATTGGAGAGGTTATCTGTTGGGAGCCCGCAGGGCAGAGCTAGTTGGGGCAATGCTGAGACCAGACCCAAGGCTTCTCCTTTCAAACCTGTAGCTCTCGCTCCCCTTGGGAAGTGTCTTGCTTAACAACCTCTTTTCTGGCAGGAGTTTCCAAAACCAAAATATGACTTTGATTTTACCACTACTGTTTGAGAATTTTCTTCATTTACTCACTTGCTTATCACTTGCTCAAGCTGACCGAGCGGGTAGTGGGAAGAGGATGTGCAGAACTATTCCTCAGCTCTGGTGGACAGATAAACTTTGATAACGAAGAGAAATTTCGTTTTTGCTGAACTAAGAGTTAAAAATAATACAAGTAAATGGAGAGAGACAAATACCATATGATTTCACTCATATGTGGAGTTTAAGAAACAAAACAGATGAGCAAAGAAAAAAGGAGACAAACCAAAAAACAGACTCTTAACTACGGAAAACAAACTGATGGTTACCAGAGGCTGGGGGTGGGGGAGTGGGGGAAAGAGGTGATGGGGATCAAGGAGGGCACGTGTAGCAAGCACTGAGCAATGTATATACAAGTGTTGAATCACTAGATCGTATCTGAAACTAACATAACGCTGTATGTTAACTGTCCTGGAGTTAAAATTTTAGAATACTACTACTACTATAAACAAAGACCAATCGCAAGGAAGGATGCCATTATGAACAAAATGAATGAGCCAGACCAGTGATTCTAAAATCGCCCCCTCAGAGAATTCTGTTTAGTGACCCAGCCAGCACATTCTACTGCTAAACTCACAGAAAAGATGAAATTAATGAATACGCTTTTATGTTAGTTTTATATTTTAGTTCCATAAATTTTTCTCAAACGACTAGCTGGAAGGACAAATTGTATATGAGAGAATAGTCGTCAAAACTTGAAGATAGCCCTTCATCCTTTATCTCTTTTTCATGGGTGATTTTGTATTGTAATAAACAGATTAAAGCAGTATTTCCTACTTGAACTGTTCCTTATTGTTCGTACTGAAGTAAATCTATCATTAGTTCAAGGTATCCCACAAAGAGACCGGGACTTCTGTCCCCTGAGCTTCGAGAGCAAGCTCGCCAGCCACTGGTGCAGTCGAGACAGGCTGTGTGAGAATTTCAAGTGGGGAACTAGGGTCACTGTGATCAGAGCGTCCCTTAGGAGGCGAGCTTCACACTTCACTAGCCGAAGCTTTTGAAAATGGGTAGAACTGATGTCCTGGGTAGCGAGAGTGAGTAGATTTTTCAGAAAGATCCAATTCCTATTCATTGTGTTTCTCTGTTCTGTGAAGACCCGTGTGTAGATAACTTACATGGTTTTGTCTTTTGGTGGGCTGGTGACAGGAGCAGACAGTGTCTTGGTTTCTTGTAAAAAGATAATGCATTGCAGGTATAATGTCCTGGGTAAAGTGTTCCAGATTTATATTACGATCATTCTGCTACAAGTCCTCACCTACTAAGGGCCTACTTATTTTTTTCTGTTTTGGTCAAGGGATGGCCTAAGGGAGATCCTTATAATTTTTCTAATTCCATTTGCCCTGCCCAGAAAGAGTTTATAGAACATTGTACTTTTAATTCTCTATTAAAATATTTTATAGACTTTTTTTTGAGTTAAAGAGATTGAGAGAGAGAGAGCAAGCACGTAAGCAGGGGAGAGCGACAGAGGGGAAAAGAGAAAGAAGCCTAAGCAGGCTCCACACTTAGCCCCAATGCAGGGCTTGATCCCATGACTCTGGGATCATGACCTGAGCCGAAAACAAGAGTCAGATGCTCAACCGATTGAACCACCTAGGTGTCCTGAAATAATTTTATAGACTTGAAAAAGTTTTTTAGAGAAAAAGAGGCCTTTTCTCTAATTTTTCTAATTCTTTGTTAATGTATATAGATGTATTAGGAAAACTGTAATTAACTGATATTTTGGAGTATTCTTTTTCAACAAACATTATTCTGTTTATATATTACTAATTTCTATATACTGGTCATTTTAAATGGTGAGATAATATTCAATCATTGCTCTATATTATTTAGCCACCCTCTTACTATCTACTTACTGTCTGGCTTTTTTAAAAACAATTTATTTAAAATGTGTTTTAGGATTATTTCTTTGAGGTATATAGTTCCCAAAGTGAAAGACTGCAATAGTTTATAGCTCTTGCAGCACATTTTCTTTCCAGACAGAAAGACCAAACCAATCTGTTGTGCTAATGCTAATATGAGTACCACTTACCTGCTAAAGTGGAAACAGAAAATCACTGTTAGAATACCCCTGGAGAATTAAGTGTCGGCTACATCAAGAAAAACCTTGGTGACTGATCTTGGATCAGCAACTTCTGGTCTCACCCCTCCATCCTCCTGCCAACATTACTAATACTTTACTAAGAACTTCTCATATACCAGGCACTCTACTGAACTCTTGATTTACCTTACAGCATTTAATTCTTATAGTACACTAAGAGAGATATCTCCATTCTACAGATGAAAAAACTGAGACACGAGTTGCCCAAGGTTACAGAGCTGGAAAACATCAGAGCCTGTGGTCTGATCTCTACCACCCTGAAATCCTGGAAGACGCTGCAGTGGATGGGGAGAGCCTAGAGGAGCCCTCAGGATACCCCGTGCCCTCATGCCCACTGTGTATGGGACATTAGCAGGGCACCCCTGCTCCCCTAGTGAAAGGAAAAGAGACACCTGTGAGGTTGCATTCAGCAACCCCACACCACAGCCTGTGACCTCTGCCTCAGGGTGTGTTGGGCACCCCAGGACCAAAGAAATGAAAAACCAAATCCTTTTACTTTTTTTGCATATCTACCACAAGAAGTCCAGACCATGGCCTCCGCAGCGGACCACCTGCTTCACCACACGTGCCTTAACCATCCAGGTGCGCTCCAGGGCGCACAGCTGTGTGCGGGGGCTCGCCGACACCGCCTCCCAGCGTTCTGAAAATCCCTGGTAGGTGTGGGGAGCCTGGTGTCCTCTCCCTTTCTCCCCGCTGGCCAAATCCACCAGGTTCGCAGGCAATTCTGTTTCAGTAAAAATTTGGACCTCCCCCACCCCGTTCTTATTCACGGAGATATTTTCATACTCACAACATCAAAATCCTGCACTGAAAACGTCAGCCCAGATGCCTCACGAATGGCTGAGCCAGCCACCAACGCCTGGTGCGGCTCCCTGTACCAGCCTTAGAAAGAACTTGTTGGGAATTTTCCAATATGGTTTTTAGGGGACCAGTCCCTCCCAACAGACTTAGAGCACCAGCGTCACCTGTGGCCCGCCACGGCTGTATAAACTCACTCGGACTCACTCGGGCTTAGGCTAGCGGCCGCAGGTTTTCTCATTTGACAACGCACACTCTCAGCCCCCACCTCCCAGGGCAGGTACTTGGCAAATCATTAGCTGGGCTCTATTTTATCAATGGATTCTATCTGCAGTCAGGATGCCTTCCATAAAGGACAACCTTGAATTCCAGGGGACCTTCTTCCAAGAGCAAACTGGAGCTGGAAGGCGAGGGGCACAGCAGAGACCTCGGCATGGGGAAAACCACGTAGGAACTGCGCTAGTCCTTTCCTGCGGCCACTCAGTGAGGCAGCTGGTCCTCAGTTCGCAGCTGTGGACACTGAGGCTGACTGCGTCTGAGAAGCTCTGAAGTCACAAGGCTATTAAGTGGAAGCATGGGGATGGGGGCTAGAATCTGAGCTTGTGGTCTCATTTGCCACAATTGTACTGAGACACTAAATATAGTGTCATGGTGGTTAGAAGAGGCATATTGAATCAGCCTTCCTCAGCAGGGGAGGAAATGAAGACACAGCAAAGTCAAGTGACTGTGGCAGGCAGAGCTGTGCCAAGCAGTTCCTATGCCAGGAGTGCTGTAAGCTCCTCTGGAGTGCCTACTCCTTCTCAGGCCACAGTACCTACCTCTTTAAAAGACTTAAGGGCCTGAGTGGCTGGGGAAGAGCTCCTTAACGCATGGGTGCCTGCCCCCAATTAGCTTATACTAGGTCTTTACCCTCTTCACCCACTATGTACTGCCAGGTTAACAGGCACTGTCTGGAGAACTTTGACAAATGCCACTGTGGGCCTGTGGCTTGTGCCAACTTGGTGCTCAAATAGCTGCAGGCTCTGCATTAGTTTCTCAGTCATCTGGTCACCCTATGCCCATTCTTGAGTGCCTATGTGTCAGGCACCTTGCAAGCTCCTTTTATCCTTTCCAGTTCATGTCATCTACCCAACAACCTTGCAAAGTGGATGCTGTTCACCTCCCAGTTATAGATGGGGAAATTAAAGCTTAGCGAGATGATGAAATTTGGAAGGATAGCCAGGTCTGGCCGGCCCAAGCCAATGCTCTTCCCATCACGCCACCCTGCTCAGATAATTCTCTCCCCTGTACACCTTCAGCAACACAGGTTCTGCGGTGCGATTCCTGACAAAGCATTTCCCCAGTTTCAGAGCCGGCCCAAGACACAGCCCTGAATTTGCATAACTTGGAGAGTCTCTTGGTCTCCCCGCCTAGAAGCATTCCCCCCCTCACCTGTTCTTTTGAAAGTTATTTATACTAAGGTGCAACTTTCTGGCATCATCCACTGCTGGGCGCGATGTGGGGAGTCCCAGGGACTTTCCAGGGCCCTGAAATATTTCCATCAACCCTCAGGGATGAGCCCCCAACCCTTATTCGGCACCAAACCTAGCTCGAAGAAAAAACCCACAGCAAATATAGACCTTGGGGGAAATCAGCACATGTACACACACTACTGGGTTACTTTCAAGGGATGACATTTCTCCGGAGACCAACCTGGTGATAATGACAAGAACTAAAAAGGAATTCACAGCCTTTGATCTGGTAATCTGATAGTTGTAGTCTGGAAAGTAGACCTCAAGGAAATAATCCCCCACCCCCAAAAAGTTCAAAGATCTTCTCAGTGATGTTGTTCACAATAGTAAAAAATGTCACAATTGACCTGAATGATCTAAAATAAAACCAATTGAAAATGACAGGAATGAGGGTTATCTCTAGCTAAGGAAAGGTGTACATGAGATAGTATGCCCAAATCCACAAGGAAATTACAAATATCACAAATAATATGTAAACACAAATCATTACTTTATAAAAACAAACAAAAAAAGGAACATATATATGAATAGGTGATGTAGATAGATACATGAGAAAAAAAGGGAAGGATGTGGCTTGAGAGGCACTGTTTTGTTAAAGCTGTTTAAGTCCACATAAGAAAAAAGATACAACAAGCAAACAATAACAATTACAACAACACTAAGACATCCTTAACCGGGGAGGGCAAAGGAGAGAACACAGGTGCAGATACAAAGGTAGGAAGGGGTAAAACGTGTTCAAGTCAACTTCATTCATTCATATTTAAAGCATTTCCTTGACACATAACTGTGTGCCACACACTGGGATATGATGGTGGACGTAAGATAAGACACTGTCAGCGCCAGAGGTTTCCCTCTGGGTGGGACACACTCTCCGGATCCCAGGGCTGGCCACTACTTCAGCACCCTGGGTGGTGCAGGAAAGCCCCCGTAAGAGACAGGCTGCTGCCTGAAGGGCCCGAGGCAAGCAAATTGCCCTCCTGCTTTGTAGGACTCGGCCAGCAGTCGGAGCCCCAATTCCCTTAATAATACCAGGCCTTTGTGGGGCACCTGGGTAACTTAGTTGGTTGAGTGTCTGACTTTTGATTTTGGCTTCCAGGGTCATGGGATGGATCCCTGCATGGCAGTCCATACTGAACATGCTTGAGATTTTCTCTCTCTCTCTCCCTCCACCCCTTCCCCTGCTCGTGTGCGTGCTCTCTCTAAAATAAAATTAAATTAAAAAAATATCAGGCCTTTGATCATCCTAGCTGTTCCCATGTGCCCAGAGTCAACGTGAAAGCAGAGTGAGAAGGAACCCCTCACCCGCTGCATGGTATTAACTTCTCCACCAGAGCGACTGCCTCCCATAACCACCCAACGTACCCACCACACAGGGTCCTGAGTTCAAATGCAGGAGCCGCCGAAGCTTAGATGGAAGCTGGTGACTTCCAGCTTCAAGATAAGTTCTTGGATTCTACCTCAAGATGGCACAGCTGACGTCCTCCTCACCCTGGGGGCACCGGAGGGACAGGCCGAACAGGTGGCCGGAAGTCGGGCGGAGCAGGAGGCATAGGCTGGTGTGTCTTTGGGGAGAGGGTACGCAAACAGGGATTCCCAATGTCTAAAGCACCTAGACGGCTGGACCAAATCTTCCCAATACTGTTTTGAGGCAACACCAGGAGCCTTTCCCGGGATGCCTTGGGCTAAGGATATAAAAAAATCCTTGTCCATACCTGTAAGCCACGGAGGGAGGATCATGAAGCACAAGGCAGAACAAGTGTCCAGGCTGTAACTACATCTCAAAGACCACTTGGTGTTGCGGAGGATTCTTCGCTCTTGGGACAGCAGGGCCGGGTCCCCCAAATCTGTATTTTTTTAAAGGTCTTGAGGGGATTTCTCATGCTCTGGGTCAGCTTTGGGAGTCACAGGAAATGCGGACCAAACACCACTGTCTTCAGAATCAGAGAGATCTGGGCTCAAATCCCAGTTCTGTCACTCATTAGCTCTGTGACTAGGCAGATAAAATAACCCCGTGAGCCCCAGTGTCCTTCCCTATAAATGGGGGGACAGCAACATCCACGTTATAAGGTTGTTAGGGGGCAGGTGCTTCCATAGCACCCGAAAGCCCCCTATCTGCGCCACATCACATGTCATCACAGGTTTACCGGCCTGGGCGTCCTGTCACTAGATGCACCTCCAGGGCAGGTGTCTTACTCACGCTTGTCCCTGGCATTTGGCCCTGGGTCTCGCCCTAATAGGCACTCACTGTGTTCAGTGTTGAAGAAATGAGTGTTGTGAGACTTGGTGGTAACGCACAGGAGGCAGTTACCACAGCACCAACTCACTTATTAGAAGTTTCCCCACATGCATGCAAATGTAGATTTTTTAAAAAATGCAACTAGTGGTTTTACTAAGTGGGTAGTTCTCTACCTTCTCCCTGTCCCTGAATTAAAACCATTCCATTTACAAGAATCCTATGGGAGCACGCTGTTGAAAACAGAGGCTGAGTGAGGAGAGGCCACAGCTGCTTGGTTTCCATCTGTCCCTATTTCCAATTGCGAGTGCAGGGCCACAACCTCCCACAATAGAAGGTGCAAAGCCTCCACTCCCTGCTAAGCTCACAGAGTCACTCAGAACCACTCACCCCACAGGCTGTCGGGGTCCCGCAGCAGCCACTAATAACGGAACCATTTCTGTTCTCCTTGGAGTGGCAGTTGGCAGTGGCAAACAGGAAGTTGTCTTGAAATGGGGTGTGGCTGTGCCCTGTCAATATGTGAGTACAGAGACACATTTTTCCCCCCCTCTCTCCCCAGCCTCCTTCTGTTTCCCTCTGCCCCCTTCTGTAGGAGCAAAAGGTCTAAATTATTTTGGGGGAAAACAAAGCTTTTTCCATGATTTAAGATCAACCATCACCCCCGTACAAACAAAAATCTAGGGCAGAGAGGAGTTGAACATATAGGAAGGGTCTGTTTTCCTACCATCAGTCACTCTCTCGGGGCACTGAGTTAGGAACTGTGGGCGTGAGCATGTGTGAGCCTCCCCCTTGATTTCTCCATGGGCACATAGGAAACAAAACCCGAGCTAGAAACCAGGCCAGGTACCCTGCCAATCACCCGAGTAAGCCAGCCAGTCTGCCTTGCAGGGGGGAGCATGGAGGGGGCTGCAAACCACCGACCTTCGCCCAGGGCCCACAGTGTGCACACATGGGACCGAGGACCACCCGCAAGTAGGAAACAAGGGAAAGCACAGGTCGCGAGTGTCAAGCAATTTTAGAAGTTTGAGTGCAAGAGACCTGAAATATTTCTCAACCCAAATTACAACATAACAAGGACAGAAATAATTGCTGAGTAGATATACCCATAAAGTGTCATCGGTGCTGCACATAAATGCAGAGAAGTGGGGAGGGGGGTGACGGGCTGGTGAGGTTCCCGACACTAGGAGAGGTGTGTGCTACAAAATTTTCCACTGCGCTCCTAGCTGGCCCCGAGGCTTACGCCTGCAGAAGGGCTGTTCAAAATAGACTGGTCCCCAACCCAGCCTCCTACTCCTGACCTCTTTCTGAGGCAGCTCCTCTCCCCACTGCACGCCTCAGCCCTGTCTTGGCTCCCGCGCCAGCCCACAGCCCCACAACGCTGTCTATGCTACACCTCAGATTTGCTAAATGGATGGTGGGTTGACAGCACGCTCCGCCTGCCAGGCTCTCTCTTCCATGACCTGGGCCCAGCCCCACGCCATCCTGTGTGGCCAACGTGCCCTGTGCTCACACTTACACATCCCGGGGAGACAGCCTTGCCGTTTGGATAAGGAGGCTGAGCCAGTGACACGCTGGGCAATGCGACTCGTGGGAGCCGTTTCCTGGCTCCTGGCTGAGGGCCCTGGCCAGTCAGAACGCACCACTTCCCCTTTAAGAGAGCACGCCCAGATGCGATTAGGGAAAGGCAGAAAGAAAAGCCCGGAACAGTCAGGGCTGTATCCTGAATTTGGCAGATGAACTTGGGTTTTCCTGAACTGCACACACACGAGGTGTGGTCAGAGGCAGCGGACTCCTCCAAGACTGATTTGAGCAGAGTCTGGGTTTAGGAAGGGCCGGGGGCCTTGCTGCAGCCCCCGGGCTTGATGGCCACATGTTCCTGAAGCCACTGTACCCTAGGGCCTGGTCCCGGTAGCAGGAGGGAGCTCAGGCCTCTAGGCTCCTCCTCCCCCTGGGGCCCGTCCAGCCAGATGGGCAGAGTCCACGGCAATGCCTGGCCCTCTGCTTTGGAAAGTCAAGACATCATTATAAAGGCTGAACTTCTGTGGGTCTTTTTAACTACTAATCCTAGCAGGCAGTTTTCATTCATTTGGGATATTTATAGAGTTGATTCCTTGGAGTGCCTGGATGGCTCAGTCAGTTAAGCAGCCGCCTTCAGGTCATGATCTCGCAGTCTGTGAATTTGAGCCCCACTTCGGCCTCTGTGCTGCCGGCTCAGAGCCTGAAGCCTACTTCAGATTCTGTGTCTGCCTCTCTCTGCCCTTCCCCTGCTTGCTGTCTGTCTGTCTCTCTCTCAAAAATAAAAAACATTTAAAAAAATTTAGAAAGTTGATTCCTTTATCTTGGCAAGAAGTCTGGGGGGGAGGGATGGTTCCCAAAAATACCCCAATGGTTCACCAAAGGCCACATGGTGTATGACTCCACTCATATGAAATATCCAGGGTAGGTAAATCCATACAGACAGAAAGCAGTTCAGCAATGGCCAGGCTGGAGAAGAAGGTAGTGGGGAGTGACGGCTTAATGGTTGTAAGGTCTCTGGGGGTTGATGAAAATGTTTTGGAACGAGGTGCAGGTGATGATTACCCAGCACTGGGAATGGACTCAGTGCCACTGAATTGTACGCTTTCAAATGATTAATTTTGTGGGGCACCTGGGTGGCTCAGTCAGTTCTGGGTCTGACTCTTGATTTCCACTCAGGTAGTAATCTCACAGTTTGTGAGATCGAGCCCTGCGTTGGGCTCTGCACTGAGCATGGCGCCTGCTTGGGATTCTGTCTCTCCTTCTCCCTCTGCCCCTCCCTAGTTCAGGTTCTCTCTCTTCCTCAAAATAAAGAAGTAAAACATATAAAATACTTAATTTTATTATACAAATTTCACCTCAATAAAAAAAAACCATGGCAAAGTTTTATCTTCTACTGAGATCTCTCCCATGCTTCATCCAACATTTCTTAGCAAAACCTGGCTACTACCTGATAAACCTTAAGTCAGTCCTGCCTAAGGAATATATGCTGTCTACTAAGGAAAAATGAAAACAAACTCTTAAGAGACAAAAGCTTTATGAGGACCAGAGGCAAGGCTTCTGGGGAGAACTTCAAACCGTGGGGAGATGCAATCATCTCGGGCCACATGGCATATGCTGGGCAGGGCATACCTGCGTTTGTAAGACTGTCCCATGGTGGAGCCATCCCTTCGGAAACTGAAGAGCATAAGAAAGAGGGAGAGGGAGGCTCCCCAGAAGAATAATTCAAGAGAACATGACTTTGAGCTTCCGGGTTCTTGGCTTCCTTTCCCCTCCTGTAAAGAGTTTCTTCCCAGAATGAAGGAGAATCAATCCATTTCTGACTGGGAGGGGGCTGTGCTGGATGGCAAAGTAGCACTGGTTTCCACAGTCCATTTCTTTGGAACGGGGCCGGGGGGAATGAGGTGACCCGACCACCTGCTGGATCCAGCTTCACTGGAGGGAGCATCAAGCCCCCCTTTCTCCATCACCTGCAGCTTTGGCTGGGGACAGTCTGCTCCCCTGGGTAAGGCTGTGAGCCTTCTCCTCCAGACCCGAGGCCAGTGGGTCGAGGGAGCATAGGGACACTTCCCTGCTTAGGGGACTGTCAGGGTGAGGCCTGCTGGATGTTGCACGATGAAAAGGCAGGCTCCATGGCCCGCAAGCCAGAGTCATTCCAGAGACAAATGTCAACAGCTTTCCTAGTCTCTGCTGAGTTCCAGGATGACCTGGAGGACACAGATGTGAACAACTTCCATGGGCCAACTCTCCCAGAGCCCTGTGATCCTTCTGGAGCACCTTTCCCTGTCCCTTTCACCCTGTTCTCTCCTGTCATCTCAGGTGCCCAGTAATAAGTTGGTGGCCTATGTTCTCAGCAAACAGGTGGTTTAAGATAAAAAGATGCAATATTAATACTACTGTTCTGGCGTCTGAGGAATAGGAAGTTTAGAGCCTTAATTCTAAATACAGAAGCATGCAGGTTCAACCCAGGTAAAAAATGGACAAATGACTTGAACAGACATTCCTTCAAAGAAGGAATACACATGACCAACAAGCACATGAAAAGATGCTCGACATTGTTAGTCATTAGGGAGCAAATCAAAACCACCATGAGATACAACTCCACACCCACTAGACTGGCCATATGTAGAAAAATAACCAAGAACAACCAAAAAAAAAAAAAAAACCCAACAAAAAAACAAGTGTTAGCAAGGATGTGGAGGTATATACCCAAAAGAACTGAAAACATGTACTCAAATCCTTACATACAAATGTTCATAGCATCATTATAAACAATCTGCTTCAGGATAACTCAAGAGTCTCCTTAAAAACCCTTCCTGGGGAGCACCTGGGTGGCTCAGTCAGTTGGGTGACCGACTCTTGATTTTGGTTCAGGTCATGATCTCACAGTTCATGAAATCAACACGGGGCCTGCTTCAGATTCTCTCTCTTCCTTTCTTTCTGCCTCTCTTTCTCTCAAAATAAATAAACACTTAAAAAACAAACAAACAAAGCCTTTCTTGGAATCACTTAAAGGAGGTCATTTTTTAGTTACGGTAGTTAAGCTGGCCAGTAGGAATCAGCTCACAGGCATTCCAAGATAGTAGTTCTCAAACAAGGCCAACTCAGGTCTATGAAGAAGTGTGACTGTTTTAAACAATGCAATACACACACACACACACACACACACATGCCAGGTACTGAGACACAGTCCCTTCTGCCAGTCCCTCGTCTCTGATAAAGCTGTCGTTTCCATCAGAGGGATCACCATTCCTGTGATGGAATCATCATTGCCACCAAAGGCACCCAGGTCTTAGACCTTGAGGTTGGGGCAGAGAAACAGACTCCCAACAGGAGAGAAGAAGCCCCACACTCCCCTAATCCCTGTGAGCCCCTTTCTCGGGTTGCGGTAGCCTCCTCAGCACTTGGGCCATGGGGCAACCCAGTCTTGCTTTTTCCCTGCAGGCCCCAGTGCCAATGGGACCTTCCAGGCATGCACCCGGTGAGACAGCAAGGTGGTTCCAAGGCTGTTGGAGTGTCCTCCCCTTACTTGAGCTGCTTTGCAATGCCCACATGAATCCCATTTCTTCTCTATAGGGGTCACCTTGAACAGGTCTTATTTCCCTTCCATGGGACATCTTGCCAAATATTTGCTCCTTGAAATCTTTCTCCAGGCTAAACAGCTAGGCACCTTTTTAAACCCTTCCTCATAAAACATCATTTTCACTATTCTGTTTCCTGTGTCCTCTTTGGCTCTACTGTCTGTCCTTCATAGATTGTGGAACTCAGGTGAGAGAACATTACAGATGGGGTCTGAGCAGATCCTAGCTGTCTATCCTGGACATTATCTTCCGATTGATGTAGCTAGAGATCCAACCTAGTTTTTTTTTTAAGTTTACTTATTTATTTTGAGAGAGAGATCGAACATGTGTGATTAGGGAAGAGGCAAAGGGAGAGGGAGAGAGAAAGAATCCCAAGGAGGCTCTTCACTGTCAGTGGAGAGTCCAAAGTGTAGCTTATTCTCATCAACTGTGAGATCATGACCTGGGCTGTAATCAAGAGTCAAGTGCCTCGCCTCGTCCCCAGTCTAGAATTTTTATTTTTGATACTTGTATCACCCCTAAGTCACTCCACACATTTTTCTGCCAAGCCGCATATCCACAGGTGTCCTTTAAAAGTGTCATCTGGTTGGATTTAGTCTACTGTTCTACCGTTAATGTATCCATTCACCCTTCCAAATCTGGCACCTGAAAACTTGATAGGCCTGCCACCAATACCATTCTTCTTCCAAACCCTTGCTTATAATGTGGAAAAAGACATGGCCAAGCATGCAAGTGACAATGGCCTGTGAATAGCGCTCGTGACCATTCAGCGCAGGTGTGTCGTTTGGCCCACACTTCTTCATCTTCCCTAGTAAGGATCAGGGGCAACTGACAAGCGGGGCTAACAATAGCTCTCCCCTTACCAGCATGGTAAAGCTTAAGCATAACAGTTTTTAGTGAGCAATTGAATGTGGCTTTTATAAATGACAAGAAATATAATAAAAAAAAAACACACACACACCTGGTTTTCCAATTTGCAAACTACCTCACCAAATACAGACATTAGGCAGCTGAAATCAATAGAAGGAGCACTGGCGTCCCGGAGCTGGAGTCTCCACCCGGGCTCTCCTTCCAGAATTTCCAAGCTCTGGGGTTAACAATACCTGCCCCTCCAGGGCTATGAGGAGGAGCCAATGAGATCAGGCATGCAAAAAAGGCTTAAAAGTTGAGTCAGGCTATGTGAACATAAAAGAACAGTTTTATGATTATTACCATTAGAAATAACCCAGATCCCACCTCCACTGGCACTTGGGCTGCCAGAGGCAGGCCTGTTAGCATGGAGCAGCTGATTCCTGACCTCCTCTCCCTACAGCAATCCCCTTCTCTTTAGTCTCAGAGCAAAATCGAGGCTGGCTCACGAAGGGTAATGGGTCCTCCTACTAGGCTGCAGGAACACACTCTCTCCATGGTCCCCTCGTGGAGACCAGAACCTGAGTCACCTGCAGCAGGAACTCGGCCGGTGATGAAGGGCTGGGGTCCCCCGTGGCTTGCCCACAACTCATCCTTGGGTTTCTGTCCTGAATGGCAGTTTCTAAGAACACCAGGCTTTGGTGTCTGCCATTCTCAGGATGGGCCTCTGACACCTTACCCTGGTCTTGGCTGAGGGTGGTTGCTTCCTCGGGGAACAATGTTCTTTACTGAGAAAAGATCTTGGGGGAAGATTCTTGCAAAGAGCTATCAAAGGCCAACCTGCTGGCCCCTACCATCTCTGGGTCAAAGATGTTCAATAAAGCAAGGGAAGAGAGAGGGAGATCCATGGCCAACCATAGGCCCCTGGGAAAAGAGCAGCCATTGAAATGGGAGATGATAACTGGCTAATTTCTCCTCTCCTAGTCCATGGAAGGCTGGTTTCCCACTTCCAGAGGGAATGAACACTGAGGGCAGATTTAAATATATATACATAGTTGTTGGCAGGACATGGAGAAGATCATGCCAATGAATCTATTCACAGATCAGGGAGTTTGCCCAGAAAGGCACCAGGAGGAAGAGGCCCAGAAGGGAAGGTAACACGTTCTGTCAGATGACTTCTGGGGCCCCCTGGTATTCGAGCTACCTTTGTTCAATCCACCCCTCCAACAGCCTTCCTCAAGACGAGTGGGCTGCTGAAGTCACCTAAAAATCATCACAGGACACGTGAAAGGTAACTTGGACTTTTCACAGCCACTGGTGACTTCGTCTCGTGACTTGGAACATATTTTGTCTTTTTCTCATTGTGCTCCCTTTGACTATGCACTGGCACAGAGAGATGGTGCCTGATTCCATACACTTGCATGTACAGGAACAAGTCACAGATGAACCTCTACATCATGGCAGCTCTGATGCTGCTAATGAATGGGGCTGAGGTGTGACCAGGCTCAGTTGGCTGGCTGAATTACGTTACCTCCAAATTCATCCACTGAAGTCCCAATTGCCAATACATCAGAATGCAACTGAATTGGCAGATAAGGCCTTTAAAGAGGTGATTAAGTTCAAATGAGGTCCAGTGAGGGTGGGCCCTGATCCAACATGACTGGAGTCCTTTCATAAGAAGAGGAAGAGACACTAGGTGTGTGCATGCAAGGGGTGGGAGTGGGGAGAACAACCTGATGAAAGGACAGCAGGAAGATGGCCGTCTACAAGCTAAGGAGGGAGGCCTCAGGAGAAAACCCAACGTGGCTGGCACCTTCATCTTGGGACTTCTAACATTCACAGCTGTGAAAAATTAAATTTCTGTTGTTCAAGATGCCCAGGCTGTTGTATTTTGTTATAACAGCCCTAGCAAATTAATTGCTAGTTGATTTACCTAAAGGTCCTTCCTGTTCACCAGATTGGAGAGAAAAAGTATAGTACGGAGGACAGGGGACAAGGGACTCCTAACCTCGGACATGCTGTAGATCAAATGCATCTCCCTCCTCAGTCTGGGATGTGCCACTTTGATGGCAAACTGTAGCAAGGTCAAAGTGGGGGTAATCTACTGGTCCTTGACAACTGGCAAATCCTGCTTGCCTTGCCTGAGGCTGAGATAGTCAACTGGTTCCCAAACGGCTGGTCTGAAACCGGTGTCTAAGCCACAGCTGAGGAGTAACCTACTCATTCCATTGGCTTACTTTCTTGTTTGGCCTCTTACTTTTGGGGATTCTGCATAATCTATATGTTATTGCTGCTGTTCCAGAAAAGCTTAAGACCTTGGGGATGAGCGGGCAAATAGCAGAGAGAGGTAATCACCAGAGTGTGGAGAGTCAGTAAACTCTTACAGGTTTGACAAACCAACTCAGGCCACCTGGCCCAATGCTGCCTCTGGCCAGGGACCCACCCAGTCTCCAAGTACTGCCTGGGTGCCTTGGCCCTCCGGCAGACTCCAGGACCCTGCCACCCCTGGGCTTCCCATTGAGTGTGGGGCCCAGCAGAACCGCTCCCTGGGGCCCAGAGAGAAGATGGATCCACAAATGCTAACTGCTGCTAAGGGGCCCAGACACAGATTAATTATCAATGCAACCACAGCTCTCTCCAGACTGGCAGAGGGAACCAAAATAAGGAAGGAAGGTGTTTGAAAGGTGTAGGCGGGCAGATGTCTGGAGGGCCTGGGAGGGGCGACAAAGTCTAGGGGGCTGGCAAATGGCTTTCTTTTCTCTAGAATCCCAAGGTGGGCGGGTCTGGCTAATTCAAATGCAAAAGCCCAGGGGCAGCAGGATGACCGGAAATCTTTCCGCAATCACTGCCCATCCTGCTTCAACACTCTCATAAAGGTCAGTAGGTTGGCTTCGGTCTCTTCAGTCACTCAGGCTATAAGCTTATTTACATGACAAAGCACCCATAATCACCGCTAGCTCACAGGCACTCAAACCAACACTCACTTCAAACCCGAGGCCTTCAAACCGTAAGCCTCAAGTCCTAGCTCAACGTAACACAGGAGGAAAAGGGAAGCGTAGGGGCCGAATCCTTGGGGGCAGATTAGAATCACATTAGAACAAAAGGTCTCCTAACATCTGCAATGTAGTTCACGGGGTTGGATGGGGCAGTGAGGAGGCGAAGGTCTGATGGATAAACGTCTGGGACTGAGTGCCAGCTCCCCAGGCCCGCTGTGCAAGCCTCTTTCTGCTGGGACCAAAGGGCTTAACTTGTTCTTCCCCAGTGCGTCGGAGCCACTGTGAGGAAGCAGAGGGCATTTCCAAACGGGAAGACCAAAAGCAAGACCGCCTCATCATCATTGTCTGCAAGGTTAGAAGAGGCCAAAAACCAAACCAAAACAAAACAAAAACACCACCAAAAAAGAACCCACTCTCCTATAGAGAAAAACATGGAGGAGAAAAAGAAATAGACTCTTGGCAGCACTTAGTTACAACCACGACACTTTTACTACCTTGGAAATTTCCATCTCAGCCATCCATTTTCACTTGCGGATGTGAGTTGATGATGGTGGGGGAGGGGGGGTGAGAGGAGATGTGGACCTGTGTGAGAGGGTCCCTAGGACCCCGATCAGAACTGACTTCCCACTTAGAAGGCCTTTCACACTCACTGTCCAAACGATGTTTACCAGTTTCTCCCTCCTTTTCGATTTGTTTGGTTTAAAATATTTAACTGGAGGCACAATGAAATGTCTCAATTACCGCGTTCTCCTGGACCATTAGACTGGGGACTCTGCACTCATTATGCTGCTGAACGTGCTACTTACCCATGCAAATTCCGAGGGCAGTCGACACTGAGATGGGAGGTGCTCACCAACGCTATCAAGGGATGATTTAATCACAAAACCATTCAGTGGGCAAAGCAGAGCAATTTTTAGCCAACTGTTCTAGTAAATATTATGGGAAACTTTCATAGAGTGTTCATCCTGGCGTAATGGTTTCGAACGTGCCCAGATTTCCTTCCCATTCATACACCGCCCCCCAAAGGTGCTACCCTCAGGCTAGAAGATCAAATGGATAATGCATTAACCATAATGCCATCCTGTAGATGACTTTTTTTCCTAATGTTATAAACACCCGAGTATCACTGTCGTTTAGATGAGGGCAAACTTGAGTAGCCACTAACTTCCCGGCGGCCGTCCTTCCTCTGCCCCTCCCCCAGGCTCTCGGTGGGGCCCGCCAACCGGCTTCTGGGCAGGCTGCTGCGGTGGCCAGCAGACACGGCTCCCGCAGGTGGGACGAAACAACCCCCGCAAACCCACTTCGGACGGTTGAAACAATACCCAATCACGGCATCCACCCTCCCAGAGCGCCCCGGAGGAAATGGCATCATGACTTTCATTTTGCTCCGTTTCTGACCGACTAAAAGGAAAACAACACGTCCTAAGACAATTATCAGGGTATCTTATGTCAGTGGATTGGAGTGTAGGCTCCGGAATGTTATCAAGTGACCTCGAGGAGAAATTAATTTTCAAGAGCTAAAATAACCCTCGGCTGCACATGCCCGCCGCCTTCCCTCAGAGCAGAAACGGATTTCACGTTCCACAGTTAGAACAGAAAACTCTCATGCATCCCCGTTTCTTCAAAAAAGTCTATAAATAACCCAGGATCAGCAAAATTATGCAAAACATCCTGCTAGCAGAAGAAATGTAAACTAAAACCACTTACAGAGAGACTCAGGCTGCCAACTTAATCTGATTCTACGTCGACTGTAAACATGTTGTACTTTTGGAACCTGAAGAGATCCAGATTAGCACGGATGCCATCACAAAAAAAGAGGAAAAAAAAAATAAAAGAAAAAACCAACAACAAACCCAGCAACGAAACAACAACAGCCCAACCCCGAAACGGGGCAACGTGATTCGGTGTTCTGCACAGTCCGGGACGGGCTGGCCAGCGGCAGCAGTACCAGCGTCCGAGCTTGCACACGCCAACTGTTTTGACTACAGGCACTTGTTAAACACAGAGTTTCAGGTCCTAGCAGTTGGACACCAGAAGTTCATAGAACTGACCCGGTGCCAAGAACAACAAGCACAGAAAGCGAAACGGCTGCCTCGTGCGCCGTGTTTTTGTTAACTGTTTATGCAGGCTCCAAAGCAATTGGGTAACAAGAATAAAACAGAACTTCAATAACAAAAGCAAAAGATTACCACCTTGAAGGAAATGTAGATGTTGGCAGATAAAGGACAGACGTCAACCTAGTTTATTGGTGGGGTGGGTGGGGGTTTTCGGAGAGAATCGGTGGGGGGAGGGGGAGGGGCAGGTGTCACATGACACACTGCAGTTAGTAGGCCGAAGGAACCGGGTACTTCCTTGAAGCATCTTTTACTTAGAGGTTGACTTGAGAGATTTTGCAAATACTGAGGCCTTGGTGCGCATCTGGGGATAACTGCAAGAGCACTGGAATTTGGAAGTTGGCAAATCCCATGGGAGAAAAAAAAAGGGGGGCGTGCTGAATGGAGATTTCAGGACACAGGAAAGGGACTTGCAAGTTCCCTGCACTGGGCAGTGAGATCACTGAGCCACACAGGAAGCAAACAGAGGGAGCAGTGTCCCTGGGCTGTTTCTTGACCTGGTCCTGAGAAAGGTTTCCCTGTCTCCTTGGAGTTTAGGGTTGATAGGGTCAATCTTTCTCCATCAGGCCTGCAACCTGTGTTCTTCTGGTGACAGTGAATAAAGTCTTTTCATTGGGCAAAATAAAAAGGAATGCTTACGTCGCTTATTTAACAAGGTTTTCCATTTCTTTCCCAGAATGCATGAAGCATGGTCTCATTTTAGGACCAAGACAATCAACCAGATAAAATTTTAGAGTCATCTGAGGATTTGAGAGAACTGAATTCCAAGAGAACTGAAGTGTAGATGTAAGAGTGAGAAATTTTGTTACTTTGACTTTATTTAAATAAAAAAATTGATTTAAGTAATCTCTACACCAAACTTGGGGCTCGAACCCATAGCCCTGAGATCAAGAGTCACATGCTCTTCTGACTGAGCAAGCCAGGAACCCCAGAGTGAAAAATTTTAAGTCGCTGAGTGGGCTCAAGCCCTTCTCCCATCATCGATCGATTGATCGATCAATTGATCTATCTATGATATCTACCTCTCTTTCAAAGAAGATTTCAAAATGCAGCAAGCAAGCCTAAGTGAGTCTCTTTTTAAAATGGGGTCAGGAGGCCATAAGGGAGGAGGAATTTATGCACGTCCTTCTCTCAGGAACCACGAACTTTTTAAAAACCTTTCAGCCAGCTGCAAGCCCTCAGCTGGGACTTAACTTCCTCCTCCTCATGGCACCTGAATCATCTTCACTCTTCACTTCAAAAAGAGCCCTTGCAACGAACAGAGTTTCCCTCCCTTATCTGCATATGAACCCAACCAATCCCAGCTAACCTAGTTTCAATCCCTGTTTTGCATAGAGGATCTGAAGGAGAACTCTACTCGCAGCCTCGACTATACAGTCCTGCCCGCTCTTTGTCTTCCTCAGTATGTGGTCCAGGTTTCTTCCTGAATCTGTGTCTCTTCAATTGCAATTCTAATTGCCCAAGTAAATGCCAATTTGCTTAAATTTTCAGGGAATTCTTTCTTAGTCTATGCGATCTATCACCTGTCTTTGATTTGAAGAATAAAACCTTGCCACTTCCCCACTCCAGAGGTTTAGAGAAAAGTAAGTAGTAACAGGTTGTTTGTAAAAGCTACTGTAACCTTGGGCCATATCCATGTTTATTCTGGAGAGTAAGTGTTGTTTTTCTGGTTCTGGGGGTCACCACTATAATGGTGGTGGACATGCACACGCATGGTAGCTCCCACTTTCCTCCCAAAGGAAACCCCATTTTATTGTGAATTATAGATAGACAGGGTTTCTCTGGGATCTGAAATGGAGCCCCCCTGGAGTGAAACACAGCAGTTGCCCAATAGATCAAAAGAGAAGAGCAAAGGTAATGTAACGTTTATGGGACAAAAGAAGGAGCTGGGGAGGAAGAAGTTTGGGCTGGGGGGTGGAGGATGGGGGAAGGGCCACCACCAGAGAGATGGATCAGGTCAGGCAAAATGAGTCTCAAACCAGCCCTGGCCTCTGGTTTGGCAACTGACACCAGCACGTATCTGAGCCGTGCCCTTCACGAAGAACTCCAGGGTTTACATGCACATTATGCTATTTGATCCTTAGAAACACCCTGAATGGGCAGAGCCCATTCAACCAAGGAGGAAAACTGAGGCTCAGAGAGGTCTTGGTCTCAGTCTCATGAACGATGGACGACTCGCACTGGTGGGGTGCGTTATGTTCACAAAGCACTTTCAAAGTGACGGGCTTTATTATTCCCATTTTCAGACAAGTACAGTGAGATTCTGGAGAGGCTACAAACCACGCCCGAGGCCACACTGCAAATTGTACATAACACTGGGTCTCCTAATTCCTAACCTGGCCTTTCTTGCTTGCCTCTATCATGCTTTCAGAACACATAATGATCGAACTAATAAAGGCTACAAAAGTAGTTGTATTAGAAAATCACATCATCTCACTAGATTTTCCCAGAACTCCCTGTCTTCATGTTTTTTCTGTAGAAGGTTCAGATAGCAACTCTCAAACACAGGAAGTCCCCTCCACACCTGGGGGCTTCAGGCATCGGTTCTCCAGAGCTCCTATTTCAGTGGGAAGGAACCACCTCTACCACATCCTTCTTTGATTGGATTAGTTCCCCCACGTGCTAATCCCTGGGTCTTCACCTAATCCTAGTCTGGGGAGAAGACCAAGTGGAATGTCCCAGCAGGCTTGCCAAGCTGTGCATCATGCCATGTACATTTCCCAGGTGTGCTGTCTCATGTAGGAGGGATGTGGCTTAGCACGTGGTTTGGTGGATGTCTTCTTCAACGTTGTGTATCAGAGTTATGCTTCTGTTGAGGTCTTTGGTGGCACAGGCCATGGAAAATACTGGACCAAATGAAGGGTCCCTGTTCCTTGTGTGTGACACATGGGCACACTTAAAGCTTGATAGAAAATGGTATTACTATTCTGTGATACACTGTGAGTTAGTTCATTGCAGGTTTGAGGAACTTCCTCCAAGGGAAAGTGGTAGTGAGCTCCTGCAGATGGCCACCTGGCTTGTAAGGGTGAATGGGGACATTTGTCAGGAACCCAAGTGCTCAGGGCCATGACCAAAGATGCTGAAGAGGGAGGGCAGGAGAGGTGACAGGCAGGAGGTGAAGATTACAAAGTTCTTGAGTGTTGGGCCATTGTCCTATGAATCTACCTCTCCTCCTCCTCCCCCCCTGAAAACACAACACAACGAAACACAGAACCAAAGGCCAGAGAAGCTATGTGTCAAGGTGGACTTTATGTTCAAGGTGCCTAAAGCAGCCTAGATGGTGAGGACCAATCAAAGGCACAAGCTCCTGGTGCCTGGAGAGGCTCTGTCATTGGGGGAATGACAGGTGGCGCCTCTCACTGGTTTATCTGAGGTTGTTTTGGTGACCACATGACATTTGCATCCATGCTGCCTGAAAAGAATATGGGGACTGGGTAAATGAGAACAGTCTCAGCAGGAAAACTCATTTGCTTATAAGATACAAAGTGTGTAGAATATTTCCACATAACTTGTGACTCCTCAGAGCGTAGAAACCGTTTAAAAAACTTTTTTTAAATGTTTATTCATTTTTGAGAGACAGAGAGACAGAGTGCAAGTGGGGATGGGGCAGAGAGAGAGGGAGACACAGAATCTGAAACAGGCTCCATATCCTGAGCTGTCAGCACAGAGTCCCGCGTGGGACTCAAACTTACATACCCCAAGATCATAACCTGAGTTGAAGTCAGAGGCTTAACCGACTGAGCCACTCAGGTGCCCCAGACACTGTTTTTTTAAAACCAAAAAGTGGGACACATGGCTGACAGGCACTGGCATATTTAGGGGAGACAGATTTAAAATCAGAACTTGTGAAAATCTGTGAGGCACGACCACCAAATCTGTACTATCAAATTAGTAAAAGTATCAAATTAATCTAAATTAAATGATCCAATTAGTAAAAGAGAGGGACATGGAATATTAGCAGAAACTTATAGTTAGTATTGGTGTGTGCTTAACAGAGGCAGTTCTACCACAAACCAGCCAAATAGTGCTGTGTTGATGGATACAGGGGTTTTGGGAAAGCTGGTGAGGACAGTATGTCCAGGAGGAGGTTGGCATGGATGGAGTCCAAGTCAGGACCCTGGGCCCACACTCTGGGCATCTGGACTCCCCTTAGGGAAGGGAGTTGCATCCGAGTACGTACAAGAGGAGGAAGCTGGTCCGGGACCAGTAAGGTCTTCAAAACATGGCCCGGATATATGGAAAGCTGGTCAGGAAAAGGATGGAGCCAAAAAAAGATAGAGGCCTGAGGTGTCAGGAGACAGAAAGCATGATAAGCATGTCAGCAGCTGGGTTCTTGCCCCTGACCTTGCCCTGCACACTTTCAGGTCAGGACCTGCAGCCCAGCTCAAGGCTCTTTGCTTTTGCCTGGATTTACAATAACTGTGCCAGCCTTCCTGATTTGACCTGGGACTGCCTTTTGACCTAATCCTTCTTGATGTGGACTCATGACCAAAACCACGGGGCTGGTTATACCCACATGAAGGCCACAAACCCCAGGGTTTCAGGAGAATATCAATTTCAACCAGCCTTAGCCATATTGTACACAATTTGCAAAATGGCTTAAAGCGTGTGTTGACTAGAATTGGACTAGAGGACTGTAAATTCCTTGGAGGGCTAATCCTAAGTCTCTTTTATCTTGAAGGCTGATACCTAGCCAAGCATAGAAGCCTTGCTGTGAGTTTGTAAAACATGTTTTGAATGAATGAGTGAAATTCCTCTTAACACACATCCCAAATAATATGCACACCTTATTAGGTTTACCTGAAAGGTGAATGCCTTCACATTAAATATATCTCAGATTTGGTGTTTTAATTAATTAATCCTATTTTAATTAAGTATTTAAAAATATTATTTTGTATTTTCCAGGTTTCTTTTTTTCCTCCCCTCCAGTCAAATTTTGGTTTTGTTTTATTTAAGTTTATTTACTGAGAGAGGGAGAGAGAGCGAAAGAGAGAGAGAGAGAGAGAGAGTGAGCAAGTTGGGGAGGGGCAGAGAGGGAGACAGAGAATCCCAGCACAGAGCCAGACGTGGGGCTCCAGCTCGGGAACCGTGAGATCATGACCTGAGCTGAAATCAAGAGTTGGACACTTAACCGACTAAGCCACTCAGGCACCCCAGATTTTGTGTTTTTAAAAGTTATATTTGTGATTCAAGTTAGGGAGACGGTAGAAAGGCTTTCCATTTAAAATTTAAAACACTAAATCTTCAAAAAAATTGGAGGCACTTTGTAACAGAAGTCTTTCCAAAAGATCTTCATCCCACTGTACTTTGTCCTCTTAAATGGTAGACTTTGAACATTATTTGATCCTTTTTTTTTGATAACTCAAGATCACTTTTCAGGGCATTCCGTTCTAAACTTTGCTATAAAGTGCTGATAATTTCAGAGCCCTACATCTGTAGTCTTCAAACTCCTTGACCCTGATCCACCTGAAGTCATAAATTTTACACTTTGCCTTAACACGAGCACACGGATGTGACCAAAGTTCCAAAAGATAACGTTTATCTTCTCTAAGTAAAAAACACTGTGACACTTTCTCTTGTATTCCACCATTTAAAATGTTGGTCAAGGGCGTCTGGGTGGCTCAGTCGGTTGAGCGTCTGACTCTTCTATTTATTTATTTTTAAAACGTTTTAATTTATTTTTGAGAGAGCGAGGGAGAGAGAGAGAGCGCATGAGCATGGGAGAGGCAGAGAAAAGGGGGACACAGAATCTGAAGCAGGCTCCAGGCTCTGAGCTGTCAGCACAGAGCCTGATACGGGGTTCAAATCCACGAGTGGTGAGATCAAGCCTGAGCTGAAGTTAGACACTTAACTGACTGAGCTCCAGTCTGGCTCTGTGCTGACAGTGCACAGCCTGCTTCGGATTCTATCTGTCTGTCTCTCTCTTCCTCTCTGCCCCACCCCTGCTCACACTCACATGTGCTCTCTCTGTCTCTCTCAAAATAAAAAAAATAAAATAAAAATGTTGGTCGGAACTCCGTGAACTGATTGCCTTACCGTCACAGGTGGTGCCCACAGTCTGCAATGCTGAGAACGTGTGCAGGGCGATCTGCCTATGCACAAAAGGGGCCTTGCTTTCCCCGCTTTGTGCCTTTCACTTTTATTTTCCTGCACTCCGGTGTCACTTCTCTTTATTGGCAGGCCTGCCTCCGTAGTCCTGCCCAGAGTGCTAATGTGCCGAACTTGGACATCAGACCATCAAACGTGCTAGGTTCCTGTACAGCTAAGTGGAAGCCGTTTCCCAGGAAAAGCCTGGAGCTGCTCCCGTGGATGCCCCATGGCACTTGGGGCTCTTCAAGTGCTCCTGGCCACGTTCCCAAGGAGCTTCCTCAGCGGCAGAGTTCTCGATACCGAGTTGTTATTGGATGTGCAGCATGGAAATGCCTGCATGAGAACATGCATCTTTCTTTCCTGAAAGGAGTATTCTGATGATAAGACCCTTTCCCGGCAGAAGGGCTGGGAAACTACAGAAGCTCCGACAGCAGTGCTGTTCGGTGAGTGAGCACATCTGGGCTCTGGTGCTCGAGGAGGTTACTGGGCAAGTAAGTGAGGCATCCGGCCTTGAGCTGCCCTCTGTCCTGTCGCTGACTAGCTCCCCCTGCTCTACGCTTCAACCATCAGAACTCTTTCCACCTAAATGCAAAGTTCACTGGCTAATAAATTAATAAAGGAATCATCCCTGGTGGGATTCTAAGTGTGTGTGTGTGTGTGTGTGTGCGCGCGTGTGCATGCATACACATTAGGAGTAGATATCTTATATTGATTTAAAAAAAAATTACACTGAAAGGGGTAGTACTGTGCCCCTAACCAGACCTAAATAACAAGCAATCAGGCACTGGCGAAGTAAACTGCTGACACATGTATTCCGTGGAACGCTAGGAAGCTATAAAAACGATGATGTAGATCTATATTTAGTGAAATGTGTCCACACCAATTTTAAATGAAAAAAAAAAGGCAGATTTCAAAGCCATGTCTATAATAGGATTCCACTTTTATTTTTTAAAATATAAGACATATGCATACAGATACACATGTATAACACATAGACAAACACATACACATAGAAACACGATTATAAAGCTTTACACCAAAATATTTACGTTCTTATAGTTTCCAAAATTTGGGCAGTTTTTACAATGTATTATTACTTCATAATAAGGGAAAAAAAGCAATTTTCACTTTGAAGAAATAAAATTTCACATTGATAAGCAAAACAGTGCTTCTGTTGGGGAGGGGCACACCACCCCCATCCTCACCTCGCTTGTGACTGTTGCCATGGGAACGCTTGCTACGGCTAGGCATTAACAAGGTGGTATACTTATGGGGGCCCTTTCACCTTTGGCTCTCTCACTGGTTATGATGTCTTCTCAAACTTTCCAAAGAGTTCTACGCTTATAAAGAAGGGTATGTTGAATCTTTACAGGAAAATTTTTACATTAATGCACTTTAAGGCAAAAGAAGGGCTTATGGTTTTATTTGTAAGGCTCATGTTCTCTTCTCTGATGGAATTAAGGGGAAGAGTAAATCCCCAAGCAGTAAGGGGATGGGTCTTGCTTCTCTGGGAGAAACAGGATACACACAGGTCTCTCCATTCTACGGCAAGATAAGTACAAGAGAGACAGGATCTATATTCCAAAGCTAATTTCCTCCCAAGCCAGAGTCAATTCAAAGCATAAACCTATGTTGGCTTTAAGGACAGGAATAACTCCTAACTCTTGTCAATGCTGTTCCCTCCACCACTTTATTCACAGCCATGGGATAACTGGTATCTCCCTTAAAAATGGACTGTGGGGAGGCTCGGGTGGCTCAGTTGGTTAATTGTCTGACTCCTGATTTCAGCTCAGGTCATGATCTCACGATTCATAGGTTGGAGCCCCACGTCAGGCTTCACACTAACGGCATGGAGCCTTCTTGGGATTCTCTCTCTGCCCACCCCCCGCCCTGCATGCAAGCTCTCTCTTAAAATAAATAAATAATAAACTTAAGAAAAATGACTATGGATGAAGAGCAAGCAAATGTATTACTCTCAGTTTATAAAAGAGGAAAGTAAGATTTATCAGGGTGAGGCAATTTGCCTGAGGCGTGCCTACTGGGGAGTGGAAGAGCCAGGATTCAAACCCTGTTCTCCTGGGTACATTCTCTTTGTTCTGTGCTACTGCATCTTCTATAAATTGAGTAACCATATACTTCATTATCCTCACTGGACACCTCTGAAAGTAAAAGGGGTGCTAAATAGATGGGCCCCAGGGCAGCAGGTATACCTTGTGTGACTTCCCCGAACAGTCCAGGATTTACGGTCACTTTGGATATAATCCAGCCCCCTTGCCTGGCTCACCACTGGGAATCATGCTTTTTGAGTAGGAGAGAGAAATGGAACATGGTTACACTGTCTATGATTCGCTTTAAAGTACTCGAGTAAACATAAAATAGAAAAAAAAGAGTACTTGGGAATAACTGGTATATGAGCCAGTTAGTCGAGGCCTTACCTCTAGGGGTGATCAGCTCCCATGCTATCAAGAACACCAAGGGCCGCTGGCTGGCTCAGCCCATGGAGCAGCTGCCTTGATTTAGGCTCAGGTCATGATCTCGTGGTTTGTGGGACTGAGCCCCATGTCAGGCTCTGCATTGACAGTATGGAGGCTGCGTGGGATTCTCCTTCTCTGCCCCTCCCCCACTTGCTATTACTCACTCTCAAGATATATAAACAAACATTTTTAAGAAATTAAAAAAAAAAAGAATACGAAGTACAGATTGGGTAACTAGTGTTAATCTGAGAGGTCACACTCCAAAAGTGACTACTTTAAGGGGAGGTGGATGGAATAGGTGATGAAGAGCACACTTATCCTGAGGAGCCCTGAGTAATGTACAGACGTGCTGAGTCACTATCCTGTACACCTGAAACTAACAGAACACTGTATATATATATATTTTTAAATGTTTATTTATTATTGAGACAGAGAGAAACAGAGCATGAATGGGGGTGGGGCAGAGAGAGAGAGGGAGACACAGATTCTACAGCAGCCTCCAGGCTCTGAGCTGTCAGCACAGAGCTCGATACAGGGCTTGAACCCACCCACAAACGGCGAGATCATGACCTGAGCCGAAGTCAGAAGCTTAACCAACTGAGCCACCCAGGCACCCCTAGAGCACTGTATATTAGCTGTACTGGAATTAAAATAAAAACTTGATAAAACAACAACAACAAACCCTAAAATTGGTTACTTTGAGTCCTTTTGTTATCCATATTCTAATTAACATTCTGAACATAAAAAATGGGTTTCTGTTTGTGAAACTTGGGACTTGCTATCATGGAGGCTAGAAATGGATTCTTTTTGGTGAAATTAGAGGTATTCAAGATATGTAGCTGACCAAAGACCTTTAGAGACCCCCCCCCCCCCCGTCCCCTTGAATAAACAGGGTGTTTGAATACAGTGAGGCCTGTCCCTTCATCCTTAGGGACATTCGAGGCTGCCTTGTGCAGCCAGTGGAAGCAGGAGGGTTGACGACAGAATGATGCTGATTCAGAGAAACAGAGATCTGTGTTTGAAATATTCTTGCAACTGCCTCGAGTGGACCTTCTGTGTAGGGTAAGGCTGGAATACCTCAAAGGAGAGGAGGCTGGGGCTTCGGCAAGGTTCCCGAGTAGGTTAAGTCAATTGTTTTCTTCCTACTGGTTGGTTGATTCACGTTTGTTTGATGAATGCTGTATATGTGGCCGCCTTCAGTGTGACACTAGCATTCGCTACAACCTGGTAGGGAGCAGCGGCTCTTAGCACCTCAACCTTCCACAACCTTCTACAGAGGCAACTATCGCCTACCAGAAAGGACCTATGAGTTCTGTATTGCCAAACCAGCTGAGGTCAGTTCACAGTGAATAGACCTCTGGGTGAGTCTGAAATAGGTAGGTTTCAGGAAGGGATCCAGTAACACATATTTTTTTTCTCACCAATTATAAGCCTCACGAAAGCAGAGACTGGGGCTGTTTGGTTTCCTCTTCTCTTCCCTAAGCCTCACACAGTGCCTTGCCTGACCATGAAAAGTGTGTGATAGACATCTGTCCAACAAAGAACATAAATGAATAGGAATTGTTTTATTTCTAGAATCTATTGTACTAACTAATCTGTGATTGTTCTTTATTCCACTAATGATAACTGATGCTCATATACTATGATCTGTTGCTTGTTTAACTATTAACTATTAAGTTAGTATCTTAAGGGGATGCCTCGGTGGCTCAGTCAGTTGGGTGGCCAGCTTCGGCTCAGGTCCCACGATTTCGCGGTTCGTGAGTCTGAGCCCCGCATCGGGCTCTGTGCTGACAGCTCAGAGCGTGGAGCCTGCTTCAGATTCTGTCTCCTCTCTCTGACCTTCCCCTGCTCACATTCTGTCTCTCTGTCTCTCAAAAATAAACACTAAAAAAAAATTAAGAAAAGTATCTTAAAAAGCAACAAATAACAGGCTGGTAATAAAAAGCACTGGGATGGCATGGTTTAATCCTCACAATCACATGATGAGATTGGTATTATCACCCCAATGTCTAGAGCTAATCGAAGTCCAGACTGATTACAACTTCAGTGAGTAAAGGCAGATCCTGAATTTAGGGCTTGAACTTTGTCAGACTCCGATCCCAGGTAATACTCTGCTATCTAGAGTAAGCAATCACCCAGTTTTGCCGAGATTGAGCTTTTTAAAATTTTATTTTATTTTTATTACTTTTACTCTCTTCTCCTCATGTCCTGCTATTGAACACACACATCTTTTGGCACGTCATCTTATTTTATCAAAAGCTTTTTTTGGGGGAGGAAAGCTAGATGGATGTTGGAATATATGAACCAGCTTTCTGATTCTTTTGCTTTTAATTATTTTGATTGACATGTGGCATTGAGGGATGTCTAATGGCCTCTTGTGTCTTTGAGCTGCAGAAGAATCAGCCCCTAGGAATCTGTCACAGCACTCGTCTCCAAGGCACCGGGCACTCTGGCTCATTCTGGTACTCACCCCCCCTCCCCGGCATCCTTCCCTCCTGCCACACTGGACTACTGAGAGCCTTTTGTTTCATGCCTCTGTGACTTGGTGCACAGTGTTCTCTCCCTGGAATCCACCCTTTCATTCTTCACCTTGGTTAACTCTTCATTTTCTTTCAAGACTCAGTTCCAATGTTACCACATCTGGGGTATCTGGGAGACCCTGTTACCCTGCACCACTGCCAGGTTGCACTCAAGTCCCCTGCTTGGTGCTCCCAGGACACACTGAGCACGCATCCACTCAGCACGTGGTGCCTGGCTCTGCACTGACCCTGGGCCTGACCCCCTCTTTCCACTACACCCCAAAGAGCTGAAGTCAAAGACCTTGTCTTAGCCCTGGCACATCGCTAAGCACTCAAAGCATGTTAGATAATTCATGGAGAGACCAGGAAATAATTAGCTAGTCCACGGTAAAGCAAGAGAATGCAGGGATCCCCAGGCCAGCAGTTTTTAGTGGTCTGAGGGCTAGCTAACTTGTCTTAGCCAATGTGCTCAAAAATTGTTATTATTTTTTAAGTTTATTTATTTATTTTGAGAGACAGAGAGAGAGAAGAGCATGAGGGGGAAAGGGCAGTGAGAAAGGGTGAGAGAGAGAATCCCAAGCAGGCTCTGCACTGTCAGCGCAGAGACCAATGTGGGGCTTGCAGCCACAAACCCCGAGATCATGATCTGAGCTGAAACCAAGAGTCAGTCGCTTAAGGATTGAGCCATGCAGGTGCCCCTCAAAAAAATTTTTTTTAAGCTTTTAATTTTATTTATTCTTGAGGGAGAGAGCACAAGCGAAGAGGGGCAGAGAGAGGGAGAGATAAAATCCCAAGGAGTCTCCGCACTGCCAGCACAGAGCCTGACACGGGGCTCGAATGTATGAACTGCGAAATCATGGCCTGGGCCAAAATCAAGAGTTGGACGCCCAACAGACTGCGCCACCCAGGTGGTCCCCAAAAATTATTTTTTAAACCTATGAGCACAACAGTGGGTTTTTATAAGAGGCAATAGGCTATTTAATTTTGAGTGCTCTGCTCCTTTGCCTGTTACAGAAAAAAACGTCTGGAGAGATTTCCCCAATGCAACCAGTTACAACTCACTGGCGCTGTGCCTGCCACTGGCATCACCTCGGGAGCCTGGGGTGATCTGATGGCACCACATGACAGGCTGCCCTGGAAGTTCATGGAGCCCTCACCAACTCTGGGGTGCCCATCTAAGCTGAGACGTTACCGGCTCCCAGATGCAGGGCAACACATCGGCTCAGGTCCCGAGTAGAGCCACAGCTTGATCTGACTGACCGTGCGACTTCAGCCTAATGAAATAAACAATTCCCAGCAGGGCCCAACCCTTCAGAATGTAATTCTTCCTAACCACACTGTGTAGATAAAAATAATTTAGTGATTTCCTCCCACTAAACTCTTGGGCACAAACCAAGAAATCTGCAGCGTGGCTGTTCTGATGCTACTGTAAGATTGTAAATATTTAGGCATTTCTGAGTTCTTATCAGTGTTTATCAGCAGGGATGCACCTGGCATTCCTGTGGGATAATTTTTCCCTGGGCAGAACTGTCCTATGCTTTGTAGACCACTTGGCACCTCTGATCCAATCAATGCCGGTTCCTATGACAGCTACAAAATGCACATTTCCAAACACGTGTAGGGCTGGGAGCGGTCACGGGTACCAGGCTTTCTGCCGTGGTTCGCTTTGTTTCATCCTGCAGCATCAGGATCTGGAAAGGGACCAAAGAAGCCACTCAAACCAGCACCGGGACAAGGCCCAGGGAGTCAGAGAGCGAGCACACCTGAGGCAAAGCCTGTGTGTGGCAGAAAGCGGGACTCCACAGAGCTTCTTGAACAAAGAAGTCAAGGCAGCCAGGGAGCTGGTCTGCCAGAATCGAGAGGTCAGAGCTCGAACAGAGGTCAGCATGGTGCAAAGGGTTGATAAAAGATGATGGGGGGTTGGTGGTGAGAAGTCAAGGCAATGGCCTTGAACTCTGGCTACACTCAGTTGTCTCCTCCCAGCCTGCAGGGATATAACAAAGGGGCCAAGACGGACACTGATTTTGGACAGCTTGAAGGGTCTGAAGGTTCTGAGTAGCAACGAGCGCTTCTCTCTGGCCTGGCCTTAACAACAACTCTCTCACTGCCACCATCACCACTGTGGTCAACCCTGCAAATGTCACCCATTGAAGAGAATTTCCACATCCTTCAAAGTGACCTTCAAGGGCATCTTGGCCACACAGGGAGGGAGGCGCTAAAACCAGCCAGGGAGAAAGCCCCGCCAAAGGGCTGAATTAGAGGGGCCATGAGCACGGGCCTCATGGAGGTCACCCAGATTTAATGGTTGGGCGCTCAACAGTCCCAGCAGGATGGCACCGGGCAAAGCTGCCGTGATGCTACTTATTTCTTTGTCACAGCTCTCTCACTTATTTGAAATTTATTTTATCTTGCTCTGTTGTTTGCAATTTTACAAGCGGCCTTAAATCCTTTTGCAACAAGGCTGGGTATAAATAAATAAAGCAAAGAAATAAACTACACGGCTGCACCGTCAGCACTGCCAGACTGGGCATGAAGTGTCTGGCTCCCATCTAAGAGAAGGAGGCGCTCTGCCGGGAGAGGGAGGGAGGGGGTAAGGGGGAGGAGGAGGGGGAGGGGGAAGAAAATGACTCCACAATGTCCTGGAGAACAGTGAGGCCTGGCCCCCAGCCTGGAGCCTGTGTCCTGCCCTGTCTCCGCATCAAGGAGTCACAGGGCCTCATGCACGTTACTAACATCTTGGGCCTCAGTGTTCTAATCTTTAAAACGAGAGATTGCACTGGATGGATTCAAAGGTCCCTTTATGTCCAAGCGCTGTGATTCTACTCGACATGCACTCTTGGCTCTGGTTCCTCTCCCTCTCTATTCTTTCTCAATATACTGTCTCTTCTCCAAGTGGAGTGGGCCAGTCACGGCGCCTTCTAGAGGAGTTTCTCTGTGTTGGTGACAAATGGAAGTTGTGCTGGTCACCCAAAGATGTAACTGGTCACATCAAAGAGATTCATGTCCCAGTACAAGAAATTGAATTTGAGAGTACAGGAAGCCTGGGTTTTATTGGAAAATTTATTGACCGATTTTTCCATTGTAAACTGGGGCTTGTCTCTCCATTCACTGATGAGGTGGTAAGGTTCTGTTATAGAAATGAATACCACATTTGTGTCCGCAGTATCTATAACGGGTGCACCACTCATTATCAACAATCTAAAGAATGGGGAGCCTGGATGGTTGAGTTGGATAAGCAACCGACCCTTGATTTCAGCTCAGGTCATGATCTCAGGGTTTGTGGCATCAAGCCCTGCCTCGAGCTCTGTACTGGCATTGCAGAGCCTCCTTAGGATTCTCTCTCTGCCCCTCCCCAACTTGAGCTCTTTCTTGCCCCCTCTCTCAAAATAAATAAACAAACTTAAAAAATATATTAGTAGCATGTGCCCAGGAAATGAAAGGCATTGTTAATGTTCTGGGACATTCTTCTCTTAGCTGTCCCTTTAAGATTTTCATGTACCCCATCTCCGAATGGTAGCAGTCACTATCCCTGTTTGCACACAGAATGGCTTAGGGCATCTGCTGCTTTCAGCAAGACCCAATTCAAAACGTCAGAGAAGTGTGCTTCTCAGACTTTTGTGTGCTCATTAGTTACCTGCAGATCCGGTTAAAATGCAGATTCTGATTCCATATGTCAGCAGATAAATCATGCCTTTTTATTTTCTGTATTTCTTTTTTTAAATGCTTATTTATTTATTTTGAGAGAGAGAGAGAGAGAGAGAGAGAGAGAGAGAGAGAGAGAGAGAGAGTGTGTGTGTGTGTGTGTGTGTGTGTGTGTGTGTGTGTGAGCAAGGGAGAAAGAGAGGGAGAGAGAGAATCCCAGGCCCTATCAGCCCAGGGCCTGACTTGGGGCTAGAACTCACAAACTGTGAGATCATGACGTGAGCAGAAATGGAGTCAGATCTTAACTGATGGAACCACCCAGGCCTCCCTTTCTGTATTTCTGATGCTTTGACATCTTAGGGCCTTGCTGACCCAGGGCTAGCCAATTCCCAGAGATAGTGAAGGAGTCACCTTCAAGTGTATCTTTCATATGCAGATCAATCCATCTAAAGCCCATACCCCAGACCACCTCCTTTACTGTCTAGGTCACTCTTCTCCAGTCCAGTCAACCCAGGTTCTGATACAGATAACCAGAGCCAGCCCCTACACCCAGAGCCTGCTGCCATTACTCAAAAGGTCAATCCTACGCCAGCTGCCTCTGCCTCACCTGGTCCTCGCCCTGGAAACCACAGTGAAGGCTCCTGCCTAGGCTTTTCCCACTTTTCTGCCTCCTGACGGACCCAGGCGCTTCCTCGGGTGGCCCTGTGTGGCACCGCACGCCCTCTCCTCTTTGGAACTGCCAGTGACAAAGTACCTTGTCAATGGTGACCGTGTCCCGATCTGTTGGCCTCAGCACATCTGAGCAATAATAAAACCTACCTCTTCAAACAGCTGGTGATGAGGCCCAGCAATGGCTATTGTGGCTGATCTGGGAACTAGCCTTTGTGTGCGGAGGCTCTAGGTTAGGACACTCTGTCACCACAGAGCAGCACGGTGACCCGGCTCCGGGGTAGTGACTGCACTGAAGACGTGCTGACGTGCTGGAGCTGTGGTGCTCCAGGCAGGAAGCCTTTGGGGCTGCCACAGAGAAGGCCCTGAGGGTGATCTGCATTTCCCAGTGCCAGTTGCCACGGCCCTCACCAGACAGAAATGAAATAAAAAGCTGCATTGAAGGGGAAGCAGGACCTGGACCCTTTGACTCTATCAGGCAGAGTGGCGACATGACCTGAGGCCTGAGGGCGAAAGGTTAAGACTCTGGCACAGGATACTTGCTGTGTGCCCCCTCCCTGAGCCACGTGTGACACACGCACTGGAAGCCACGTGCACATCTGTGGGATGCTCTGGAATGACTTGCAGGCTAAGCCTCAGGATCCAAGCCTCTTGCCGGTCCCCAGGGCAAGAGGCTCCGCAGGTACCCCTTGGCCCTCCTGCGGAGGGGTGGTGGTGGGGACACAGGAGGGCTCCGTGGGCCTCCCACCCCCAGTGAGACTCAGGGCTTACAAAGTGGTCCAGGCGGAATCTCAAACCTCCCCACTCAGAGGCCAGAGCACTTCCCTCCATCCCAGGGCAGCGTGGCTCCATGTGTTACTAATAAAAGCAAATCCTGATTAAGAACTATCAATTGTAAGTACTTCACATGGCTTATCTCATCTAATCCTCATAACTCTGAGAAGTGGCTGCTATTTAAATCCTTATTTTCAAGATGAGTAAGCAAGTCCAGAGAGGTTAAATAGCTTGCCCAAGCCACCCACTAATTGGCAGGGTCAGAATTTAAATCCATATTCTGCATAACACAGCCTTCGCCTGCTGAGCCCTGTGTCCACACCTAGGGCAGCGTTACTCCCGGAGGAGGCCCCTGGCTCCGCGGCATCAGCATGGGCATCAGGGCCGCCACCCCGGCCCTGCTGAATTGGAGTTTGCGTTTTACCAGCTAGCACTCCAGGCCCGCGCTGCATGCTGAAGGTGGAGAAGCCCTGTGCAAAGCAAACCGGAGGGAAGCTCACTTCCTAGGCCAGGCGGATAGTAATGGCAGCAGTGTAACTTTATAGATTCACTGCTTAGGGGACGGTTCTGGGAGGCAGCCTGGTATGCCAGAAAGAATCAGCCTCGGTTTGAAACCCAGCTCCAGCAGCAGCTGCCAGCTCAGCAACTCTGGGCAAAGAAGTTAACTGGTCCAGCCCTTTTCCTCCTCCTCTAGAGAATGGGAACATAATACCACATCCTGGAGTTCATGCGAGCATCAGGAGAGAGAACTATATAAAGCGCTGTGCCCAGTAACTAGCACTCTGAAGTGCTCGGTATTGGGCCGCCCCAGTACCCCAATTTTCTAAAAGTCATGGTCTTTTGTATTATGCTTTATAACAAGATGGCTCCTGAATTCCTTTGGTGCCAAACCGAGAGCAGCTTTCCAAAAAAATAAGGAAGCTAAAAACTTGATTAACTGGAGTGGTGAGGTATATAATTAATGCCTAAAGGCATTACTGTTATCACCGGGGGGGCGGGGCATGTGTCCCCAATACTGTCAAAGTTTCAAACCCAGAACCCGAGGTGTGGGAGGAGTGCTCACCTGTGAATGGCCAAAGCTCACATTTAAAGCAATAGCTTTGCTCCCAACAATTTCCCTACTACACCTGGTAAAATTGTTACCAGTTGCATATTGATCAAAAAAAGTCCCCAGTCCCATGCCCCAGAAGTGGAGCGGGGGACAAAGGTGTGAGAAACCAGCTCCCAGCACACACCAAATACTGTGATGCCGATTCTAGTCCTTTCTGAGCCAAACCAATCCTCTGGTCTCCAGTTCTACGGACACTTGAAGGAAGCAGTTGTCAGGATGATGACGGCTGGCACATCGCCATCAGGCAGCAGAGGCTTAAGGTATGAGCAGAGAAGAGGGACCCCTCCATAAGGGGGGGCAAAGGGAAAGAAAAAAAGAAAGGATGTGGGAGAGCAGAAGGGAGCTGCAGGGGACATTTATGTCACCCTCACCTAAGCAAGCTGCCATCACGTCCGCTTTTCACTCGGGAGAAGGGGGTGCCAGTAGAATTGAAAGGATTTTTTTAAAAGATAAGAAAAAATGTAATACTAACTCCATTATAGAAATTAAAATCCCACTGGGACATGTCAGTAGTTACTCTTCATATCTGTAAGGAAAAATTTCAATGACAGGGTGTAGGTGGTAAAAGGAAAACCTGAGCCAGACCTCATCTTTTCATTATTCCCTTCAGGATTTAAAAATCTCTAAAAAAGTGTAGATATTTTGTATGAGGGGTCAGGTGTTTCCCAATGCTCTTAGATTCTGACCCAGAAACAAACAAACAAAGCGCCTTCTCAGCACCTCACCTCTGGCATGGTTACCATGTTGCTTGTTTCTTATAATTTTTTAAAACATCTGGGGCGCCTGGGTGGCTGAGTCAGTCAAGCCTCTGACTTCAGCTCACGTCATGATCTTACCTTCGTGGGTTCGAGCCTGCTTCAGATTCTGTCTCCCTCTCTCTCTGCCCCCCCCTCACATGCTCTGTCTCTCTCTGTATCAAAAATAAATTTAAAAAAGTTTTTAAAAAATTAAAAAAAGATGGAATCACATGGGGCACCGGGCTGGCTTATGTGACAGAGCTTGCGATTCCTGATCGCAGGGTTGTGAGTTCAAGTCCCATGCTGGGTGTAGAGATGACTTAAAAATAAAAATGTTAAGGGGGCACCTGGGTGGCTCAGTTAAGCTTCTGACTCTTGATTTCAGCTCAGGACATGATCTCACGGTTCATGACATTGACCTTGACTTGGGGTCTGCATTGACAATGTGGAGCCTGCTTGGAATTTTCTCTGTCCCTCTCTCTCTGTCCCTCCCCTGCCTATGTATGTGCTTTCTGTCTCAAAATAAGTAAATAAACATAAAATTTTTTTTTGAAATCTTAAAAAAATCAAATAATATAAACAATATGTATGTAATAAAGAATTCAGAAAATTCAGGTATCAATGAAGAAAAAAAAGTACCCATGGCTACCACACATTTTTTTGTATAAAATTCAAATGTGTGCACATTTTCAAAAATGAGATTGTACTGAATGCTCTCTATTAAAGTATTAAGTGTGGGCACCTGGGTGGCTCAGTCGGCTGAGGCTCTGTCTTTGGCTCAGGACCTGATTCGCAGTTCGTGAGTTTCAGTCCCATGTCGGGCTCTGTGCTGACAGTGTGGAGCCTGTTTCAGATCCTCTGCCCCTCCTGTGCTTGTGCTCTCTCTCTGTTTCCCTCAAAAATAAATAAATAAACTTTAAAAAATGAAAAAAAAGTTATTTACCCCATTGTTGACATTTCTGCATGCTATGAAAAAAAATATTTTAACTATTTTGAGGGGCACCTTCACAGTTGAGTCAGTTGAACATCTGACCCTTTTTAATTTTTTTCTAATGTTTATTTATATTTGAGAGAGAGCAGGGGAAGAGAGAGAGGGAGACACAGAATCTGAAGCAGGCTCCAGGCTCTAAGCTGTCAGCACAGACACAGGGCTTGAACTCATGAACCGTGAGATCATGACCTGAGCTGAGTTTGGATGTTCACCCGATTGACCCAGCCAGGTGCCCCAAGCAACCAACTCTTGATTTTAGCTCAGGTCATGATCCCATGGTTTGTGGGATCTAGCCCTGCATCAGGCTCTGCACTGGCAGCCTGAAGCTTGCTTGGAATTCTCTCTCTCTCCTCTACCTCTGCCTCTTCCCTCACCTCAAAATAAATAAATAAACTTTGTAAAAAAAAACAAAAACAAAAACTATTTTGAGAGGTCTACTTAGTATTCTAAAAGCCCTATGTTTGCCATTCAGATTTGGTTCCAATTTTTTGCTATTATAGATAATTTTGTAGTAAACATCTTCAAGTAAATTCTTGCACACATTACTATTTACTTTTTTTTTTTTACTTTTTTTTTTAACATTTACTTTTGAGAGAGGGAGCAGAGGGAAGCAGAGAACAAGTGGGGGAAGGGCAGAGAGAGAAGGAGGCACAGAATCTGAAGTAGGCTCCAGGCTCTAAGCTGTCAGCACAGAGCCCTAAGCGGGGCTTGAACTCAGGACCATGGGATCAAGACCTGAGCTGAGGTCAGACATCCAACAGAGTCACCCAAGCGCCCCACTATTTACTTTTTTATGTAAATTCCTTGATACGTGTAGTCAAGCGCCTGGCAGAAAGAGAGCCCCCATTTACATGTCCAGAAGAGGGCTGCTTTCCTTCCCTCTCACGAACATTTGTATTGTTGACTTCTAAACATTTGCCGTTTTGAGAAGTTTTAGTTTTAGTTTTAGTTTTTGCTTACCATTGAGGTTGAACATTTTTCATGTTCATTGATTACTTGAATTTCTTCTCTTAATGAACTGTCTATTCATATCCATTCTTGAATTAGTATATTCTTTTTGTCATTAATTTGCAAGAATTTTTATAATAGTATGAATATTAATATTTTAAAATCAGAGGTAGAAAATTATAATTGCTTCTTTTAAAAAATGTTTTTTAAATTTATTTTTGAGAGAGAGAGAGAGTAGGGGAGGAGCAGAGAGAGAGGGGGGCAGAAGATCCAAAGCAGGTTCCATGCTAACCAGAGAATCTAAAGTGGGGCATAAGCTCACCCAATGTGGGACTCAAGCTCACCCAATGTGGGACTCGAACTCACAAAGCGTGAGACCATGACGTGAGCTGAAGTCAGATGCTTAACTGACTGAGCCACCCAGGTACCCCTATAATTGCTTCTTAACAAGACTGGGAAATGGTTAATATCCAGCATTAAAAGGTGTGTGTGTGTGTGTGTGTGTGTGTGTGTGTGTGTGTGTGTTTTGTGAGTTTTGTGGAGGGGTGCAGGGAGAAGAAATGGGGGCAAGTCAAGTTTAAATCAGATAAAAAATACCTTTGTTACTAAACTTGATCCTAGAATTCTTGTTTTAAAACTCCTCCCCTTTTAAAACAAGAGCAAAAATGCCAAAACACCAGACATAAAAATAATGACAGGGCGGCCGCTTAGGCTGAGTCCTGTGCCCTCCAGTAGCCCCGTACCTTCCCAGACATCTGCTGCAGGACACGGAGTGGGCAAAAGCGTTCACGTGGGCGTCTACCCACGTGGATCCAGCCCCAGTGGCCACACGGAGGGTGGGGTATTTTGCAGAGGTTGTTGTCTGGATTAGAACCAGCCTGTCAGTGGTCCAAATTCTGAGTTCCATAAGCTAAGGGACCAGAAGAACCCCTATGAATGTGATCCACCTCCACCCTTGGGGTGGCCAGGACTGAGGTTTACGGAAGGTACAGCACCGTTTGCTTGACCCACTGTTCTAAAGGCACAGGGCCACATCCGCCTATTGGGTGTGGATGCCCAAGGGCTCCCTGGAGAGGCGGGGCACAGATCAGTATAAACTCTGGAATCTCCCAGGCAAGGAAACACCTCTTCACTCACAGTTCTTGTTAAACAGTTGATGGTAGGAGGAGAAAATGTGGCCAGCCCGGTTGGGAGGGTGGAGGACGAAGACTGACAGGAGGCAGGCAGCCACCCTGCACTTGGGGCAAACCCAGGTCATAAACTGCAGGGCAGGTATTCAGGTCGGATGCTAACCATTCACATGGGCTCTATGTCCGCCAAGGCACGTGTCCAAGCTACAACTGTCCAAAAATAGAAGAGGAAGTCCAGAACAAAACAAAAGCCTAGAGCAGGCTGCAGCACCAAGCGCAGGTCAAGTGCAGGCCAGGTAGAGAGGACTTATCTTGTGGGGAAGGCCTCTGAGTTGAGCAGGGACGCACCTGCTCCAGGTGTAGAAAGACAGCACAAACTGGTGATAAACGGAAGCCAGGTATAAGTTGCCGGCTGCATCTTCATGTTACATCCAGATCCCAAATAACAAGACTAGGTCACAGACCCTCTGCAATGGTCACCACACCCACAGACCTCGCCCACTGCAACAGAGATTTACCTCTCCTTTTGCAATCAGTAGTTGAAGGGCAGATAAGGGAAGGGTAGGGAAGGAAAGAGACAAGTGAGTGGAAGGGTAAGGAGAATGGTTAGTACTTAGGCCTGCTCGGCATTCATTCTCTTTGTTTCTTCTTCTAATAACAAACCTTAATCTTCCTCTGGGAAACACCCTCAGTCCAAGAGGCCCCCCATGGGGTAGGGTCCACCCCACCTCTGGGAGCCTTGGGAGGCCCTCTCTAGGGAAGGTGGGTAAATTGACAAAACCATTATCCCTGCCATTTGTGTAAGCTTTCCGGGTTAAAAAGCTTCCGCATGCGCCATTGCTACCTAGGGCTTTGCATCTTTGTGGTCTCTTAAATTCGCGCATGACTTCCTGTCTTAGTTCACTAGGTTAGGATTCCCAAGACCCTCATGGCACTGACCAAATCCCAGAGAGGTACCTCAGAACTTCCTGTTAAGCTGGAGCAGGAGCAAGGTCAGAGGACACAGGTCAGGAATGGAAGCCTCATCAGAAAGGAGGAATTTAAAAATTACTTTTGGGGTGAATCTGAACCTATTTAATTTTATTTTTAAATTAAAAAAATCTTTTTGAGAGAAAGTGAGTATGGAAAGAGCAGAGAGAGAGAGGGCGAGAGAGAGAATCCCACTCACACTATGACAGTGTGAAACCTGATGTGGGGCTCGAACTCATGAACCAGGAGATGGTGACCTGAGTGGAAACCAAGTATCGGTCACTAAACCAACGAAGCCACTCAGGTGCCCCTTTTTATTTTTTATATGCTTATCTATTTTGAGGGAGGGGGCAGAGAGAGAGAGAGAGAGAGAGAGAGAGAGAGAGAGAGAGACAGAATCCTAAGCAGGCTCCATGCTGTCAGTGCAGAGCCCCACGTGGGGCTTGAATTCACAAACCATGAGATCATGACCTGATCTGTAATCAGAGTCAGACTCTCAACTGCCTGAGTCACCCAGGCACCCCCCTCACCCCCCCCCCACCTATTTAAATTGAGAGTGTATCCGGAGCCCACGATGGAGACGGGAAATTAGGATAAGGCAGCTCCATAGACAGAGGACAGACTAAAACCCACCACTTATAGAAAAAGCAACCGCACAGGGAGGGAGCACTGCTTCTAAAGTAGGTTTCTGCTATTCTGCAAATGGCAGGGGACTCCAGAAAGAGCCTCCATGGAAGGGCCGGCCAGGAATGCATTCAAAGACTGCACTGCCAGAGAGCCTAGGAAGGGAGCCTCTCTTCAGCTTGCCCCAAACTTTGGGTTCTTCCCAAACCCGGGATGACCGTACAATCCCTTTAATGTCTTCTGACCTTGTGACCACCAAAGCCAAACTATATCTTAAGCCATGGGGAGCTGGGGGCTTGGGCTGGAATCTAAGACCATAACTCCGCTTCTTTCTCCTTTCAATAGTCTGAATACCTCTTGGGAAGGCTGAAATTCTGGTCTTGGTACCGTCCTCGGCCCACAGTTGTTCCTCTGGGCAGGTATCCTTCGTGCAGGTGGTGGAGTCATTAATACCTGCAGGGTGCTGACTGGAACAGGCCGAGCTAAGCCTGGCTCTTTTCTGATTTAGCAGTAATCCAGGTACTTCTCTTTACCTCAAAGGTGCTGTGGTTTTGGAAAATGCCACGGTGCTCTCCATCTGCCTGGCAGAGGCGATCGGGCGTCCAAGGGCAGCCCTGCCTCCCTTCACTTGCAGCAAAACCCCCCTTGTTCAAGTTCCCTCTGGTGGCCTTTCCAATCTTTTCAGGCCTGGGGCTGCAGGAACTTCAGCACAGCTCCACACACACGGCTTCTCTGTCTGTGCTTTGACCCCACAGAAGTTCTGGCAAGATGACCCTTCATCTACCCAACAATCTGGGCAGCAATGGCTACAATCACCTAACACCAGATGCTGGTGACACCAGGGTGCTGAATGGCAGGGCCAGGACGGTGGCAGGGGCCTTCCTGCCCCATCTCTCTCACTCTCCAGCCAGTGGGCTGTCAGCGGGAACAAGGAAGAGAGAATCACAGTGTGGCGGGGCCTGGAAGTCAACCTATGTCTCGGACTCCACTGATGTTCACCAAGGCCTCCAACATCCCAAGACAGAATCAGAACTGAAGGCCGACTCGGGTAGAAGTAAAGCGATGGGCAGGGGGCAATCAGGCGGTGAACTTAGCAGCTGCAATGATTCCTGGATCATTTGGCACAGCTTGCCTTCAAGCGGCTCATTATTAATAACTGTGCTCCAAAGCCACCACCCGGATCTGCTGCAGGCCAGCTGGAGGGCAGGTGCATGCATGTTCCTGTTTGCATCCTGTTCTCCCATACATGACACAGCTTATCAGCCACTCTGGGGACCTCGCCGCGTGGGGAAGGGGATGGGAACCACAGGGGCAGAATGGATACTGGAGCTGACCTGCGTGTCATTCCTTTGTGACCTCACTTTGCAGAAATAGTGAACTCCTGGGGCACCTGGGTGGCTCAGTCGGTTAAGTGTCCAACTTCGGCTCAGGTCATGATCTCGCAGTTTGTGAGTTCGAGCCCCTCGTCGGGCTCTGTGTTGACAGCTCAGAGCATGGAGCCTGCTTCAGATTCTGTGTCTCCTTCCCTCTCTCTGCCCCTCCCACATTCATGTTCTGTCTCTCTCTCTCAATAATAAACAAATATTAAAAAAAATTTAAAAAGTGAACTCCCTAGACCAGAGGGGAGGGCTGTCCTGGAGAAAGACCTGGACACTGCTCTGGCCAGCGGGACACGGCCCACAGGCGTCTGTGTTCCCTTTTGCCAGCTCCTCATCTTGAGACAACATCACTGGCTGTGGGCTTCCTGTGACAGTCCTCCCTCCCACAAGATTCAGATCTGATTAGTGCATTTTGGGAGGGAAATGTTCAGGCAAAACTTGTTTTGGAGACAGTTTTTACATTAATGGGAACTGGGTAGCATAGCTGATGACACAAATGGTCTTTCTCCTAAGTCCCTCCCTCTAAGCTTGTGTTCTCTTGGAAGTGACTGGTAGTCCCTCTTTCTAAGAGGGGTGTGGAGGCACCTGGGTGGCTCCGTCAGTTAAGTGTCTGACTTCAGTTCAGATCATGATTTCAGGGTTCCTGAGTTCAAGCCTCATGTTGGGCTCTGTCTGGAGACTGCTTCAGATTCTGTCTCCGTCTCTCCCTGCCCATCCTCTGCTCATGCTGTGTTTGTGTCTTTCTTTCGAATATAAGTAAACACTTAAAAAAATTAAAGAGGTGTGTGTGCGTGCATGGGTGTGTGCGTGCATGGGCATGCACATGTCTACACTAGCACTCGTGTGCACAGCTGGGTCTATATTAAGAAGATAAAGTGTCAGGGTACCTGGGTGGCTCAGTTGGTTAAGCATCTGACTCTTGATCTGGGCTCAGGTCATGATCTCACAGTTTGTGAGAGTTTGAGCCCTATATCAGGTTCTACCCTGACAGTGCAGAGCCTGTTTGGGATTTTCTCTCTCCTTCTCTCTCTGCCCCTCCCCTGCTTATGGGTGTTTTTTCTCTCTCTTAAAGTAAATGAATAAACTTAAAAAAAAAAAAGAAGATATAGTCCCACTTCTGGCTTTCAGGCACGTGGCTCCCATCTTGATGCTCTCGCTCTTCGGGGATGTGAAGGCAGGCAGATTGTGTGGCATCTCCATAGAGCAGACGGCTCAGACGGCTCGGGGTGGGGCAGACGTGATTCTGCCACCTGCGAGCCAGTGCTCTCTGCGCAGCTTCTTTTCCTCTCCATACCTCAGTTTCCTCATCGACAGACTGGACAGAAGGAGAGTCCCTCTGGCAAGTGTTACTATGATGATTAAATAAGTTAATGTACACAGAGCACTTAGAAAATTTCTTGGCACACAGTATGTATTCAGTAAGTATCTGGTATTATTTGTATTGTTATTCAACAAATAGCAGATGGTATTATTATAAATAAAACGGGCTGGAAAGTTGGACTGAATCACACCCCAGGTCTTTTACAGCTCTAAGACTTTATGATATTACGGAAGAGTCAATGGTTCCTGAATGGGTTTGTTTAAGGTAAACTCCAGCTATAGAGAACCTAAGATGAGGCTGCTGACCCACTCCTGGCTCCAGTGCGTGCGTTTTGTGGTCAAACTGTGTGCTTGGGTTGGTCCATGGCCCTGTGAATGCTATAGAGCCAGGAAGTCAAAACTCTTTCTGATTGCCCTGTTTGTGGACTGTAGCTCAGCTCCCAGGCTACAGCTCTGCTAGGATCCATGGTTGAGCTGGTCCACCAGACTTTAGAGTAGGGAGTACGAAGTCAGAGCCAACAGACTTCAAGTGTCCATGCAGCTGCCGAAATACTCAATTGGCACTTGACTTTGCCGCAAAACGGGGAGAATGGGAGAAGGCTAGATTTTGGAACTGAAAGTCCTTGCTAGATGTGGGACTGAATCTTTCTTTGTTGGAAACAGGACATTTGGGCTGCAAGCCCCCTTTTTCAAGAGAACCAAAAGATAGGTTGCATGCGTTTCCAGGGCTGCTTGTCACCAAGTTCCAGCAACCAGGTGGCTTAAAACAACAGAAATTTATTTTTTCACAGTTATGGAGGCTGGAATTCTGGAATCAAGTTGTTGGCAGGGTGGTTTGCTTCTGGAGGATGTGAGGGAGAATTTGTTCAAGGTTTCCCTCTTGGCTTCTGGTGTCCCCAGGAGTCCCTGTCTTCCCTGGGCTTGGGGCTGTATCACTCCAGTTTCTGCCTCGAGATTCACATGGCCTTCCCTGTGTGTCTCTGTGTCCCAACCTTTTTCTTCTTTTTCTTGCTTTCTAAGTTTGACAGGAGAGAGTGTGAACAGGGAAGGGGCAGGGAGAGAGGGAGGGAGAGAGAGGATCCCAAGCAGCCTCTGCACTGCCAGCTTGGAGTCCAATGTGGGGCTTGAAGCCATAAACCTTGAGATCATGACCTGGCCGAAATCAAGAGTGGACACTTAACTGACTGAGCCACCCAGACACCCCTCGCTCCTTTCTCTCATAAAGACGCCAGTCATTGGATTTAGGACCCACCCTAACCCAGTACAATCTCATTTTACCCTGATTGTGTCTGCGGATCCTATTTCCAAATAAGTTCACATTTACAGGTAGGGGCGGTGAGGATCTGAGCATATCCTTTTCTAGAGGACACAGTTCAACGCCTTAGGCAGGGTGAACCAACAAGTTCCAGAATACAGAGTTGAGAGAAGAGACAGAATTTACTGTGTGACCAATGATAAAACAAGAGAGATCCCCTCTGCTCTGAGAAAAGCTATAAAACAATAATACGTGGAAAGAACCAGTCTCCCTCCATCTCTGCGCTCCCCACTCCGAGGCCAATTGCGGCAAATTATGGAGTCACTGGGAGAATAAACCCCTGATAATTAGTGTTTTAACGAAAGCTCCTCTGCAAACCTTAAAAAGAAATCTGTCTGAGTCCCTCCCCATCTCCTCCTCCTCAGAGGACATCACCTATGACTTCCCACAGTTGACAGGTTGTGTGAGTACAGCCTGCGTCGCAGGGAATCTGCTCTTTGAATGTGAAGCAAATGCCCGATTCTGATTAATCAGAATAGGGACACTGTGAGCAACTTTAATTTTCCACATCTGATCAAATAGCAGCACAGCAAGTTATTAGCTTTCATACATCCATCCAAACTCCCAATCACGTAGGAAATCATTCCGGGAGCAAAAAGAGGGCTGAGAGAGTGAGGCTGGAAATGGTGCACATCTGGAACATTTGGGAGGATCGAGGCCCCCGTTCACATTGTTTAAGGATGCTTAACTCATCCTCCATCTCTCAGCACACAGAGGGCCTCCTCCTAAGTCCCTTAGTATGAGCAAACCAAGACTGAGCCGAGAGTCTGGCGTGATGGCTGCCTGAGCCAGGTGTGAGCAAACTCAGGCCAGCTGTTACCCTCACCTCTGTCTCTCCAGTACGGGGCTTCCTGTCCGGCACCCAACATACACTCAACCAAATGGGGAATGAGGCTGAATAGATGTAGTGGCTGCCTCTGTCGAGGCAGATCCCAGATGCGCCGTCTGGAAATTTCCAGCCTGTCTGAAAAACTGGATGCCACAAGGCCATCCCAGCGGCCAGCTCTTAGTAGATGACCAAGCACGATCATCTGAATGAGCTCGTGAGCTTCCTACTCATCAGGAGCACGTGAGAAGCCATGAAGCATCTCCCCTTGTGTCTCCCATGGTGGTCCTTCTGGGTCTGTGGTGTCCCCAGGCCCCTGTCAGGCAGATATGGAGTTCCGGCACATGCATACAATTGTGAAGCACCTACTTAGAATCAGTGAATGAGAGAGCGCGGGCAGACGTCTATACCACACTGCCCCTCTTCTAATAATTTAACTATTAACATTTTAAAAGCACTGGAAATCATCACAGCATGAGGTTCTTTTAAATAACACACAGTGAGTCTTACCCCCTAGTTACTACTCTCTGAAGAGAAACATTAAGACAAATTAGAAACTGGCAATCTGATTCTCTTCTCTGTCCCACTCACCCACATAATATAGAACAAGTTTTTTTTTTTTCCCCTCTAGCTTGAGTAGGCCGACAGGCAGTTTGACAGGAGCTGTTACAGAAAATGTGTATTTCTATGACCTAGCAATTCCTAGAGAAGTGCCTGTAGGTGTACAAGAACATCACTGCAGTGCTGCTGATTGGAGTAGGGGAAGACCCCACAGTTGTAACCAACATGTCCATTCGATGCAGTGGTGCTCATGGGGCACCCAGCCACTCACAGACGTGAAAGATAGAAGCTGAATGGTCTGCAGAAAATAAGAGTTGCAGCAGTTATGTGTGATGTCATGACAGAGCACACATAGCAATATGGCAGACTGACTATGGTACATATGTGAGGATATAAATGCAAGGAAGAAGGTGAGCACAGACATATGCCAGATGAATAGCAGTGTTCACCATGAAGGAGGGGAATGGGGCTTGGAGTAGAATTAAAGTAGTATTAAATCATTTAACTTTTTTTTTTAAAAAAAAAGCTTATTTATTTTGAGAGAGAGAGAGTGAACGAGCAGAGGAGGGATAGAGAAATAAGGAGAGAGAGAATCCCAAGTAGGCTCTGCACTGCCAGCACAGAGCCTGAGTTGGAGCTCGAACTTACAAACTGTGAGACCATGACCTGAGCCAAATTCAAGAGTGGGATGCTTCACCAATTGAGCCACCCAGGTGCCCTGAGTTAACTTTAAGTTATAATGAATGTATTATATTACTTGTGTAATGTGGGAATTACTTAAAAAAACAACAACAAAGCAATGGGAAAAAAAGTATGATTGTACCACTTGGTTTCTTATGGTAGCTGTTCTCTGTGAATTTATTATCCTAGCTAGAGATAAAACATTAAAATAAGTGTCCTCTGGGGTGCCTGGGTGGCTCAGTCAGTAGAACATTCAACTCTTTTTCTTTTAAGATAATTTATTTATAAAGTAATCTCTACCCACAATGTGGGTCTTGAACTCACCATCCTGAGATCAAGAATTATAAGCTCCACCAAGGGAGCCAGCCAGGCACCCGAGCATGGGACTCTTGATCTTGGGGTTGAAAGTTCAAGCCCCATGTTGGGTATAGAGGTTACTCATAAAAATAAAATCTTAAAAGAAAAGTGTCCGGCTAGGGGTACCTGACTGGCTCCATTGGTAGAGCATGTGACTCTTGATCTTGGGGTCATGAGCTCAAGCCCCACATGGGGTGTAGAGCTTACTTAAAAAAAAAAAAAGGTGTTCCCTTAGATCTCAGGAAGGGATGCAGATTGTGATAAGAGAGTCTAACTGTATTACAAATGTATGAAACCACCTCACTGAAGAGGGCTGGGAAAATGTATGGACCTAAATAACCTTGGAAATGAGTGGAGTGTATAAAACTAAAGACAAAAGAAACTGCACTATCTTCTAGTAGATAAAGTTGTTTCCCTGAGGACAACTGGTTAACAATTATGATACTGCTGTAGATGAAGACTGGTCTTGAACAGTTATATAGACAGCATATGGTGAGAGCCAGGTTTCCTGCTGTTGGGACTGGACATTTACAGATAAGTTAGAATGACCCGTATGGTAACAGATAGCAGTTGGAGACACCAGGGGTACCTGGGTGGCTCATTTGGTTAAGCAGCCAACTCTTGACTTCGGCTCAGGTCATGATCTCATGGTTGATGAGTTTGGGCCCACATCAGACTCTGCACTAACAGCGAGGAGCCTGCTTCCCATCCTCTAACTCCTTCTCTCTGCCTCCTCCCTGTTTGTGCGTGTGTGCGCCCTCTTCCCCCCCACCAAAAATGGATAAATGTTAAAAAAAAAGAAAGAGTTGGAGACATCAGCATGAACTCTTGTTTACCTCACTATAGGTACAGATGGTTATATACAGAAATATTTAATAGACAGGCATATATATACAAGTTAGTATACAAACATAATTTCTTGCACTGTCAGTTGAGAGGGCCTAGAAGCAACAACATTCTAGTTACAGCGAGCACCCCTTGGGCCCAGATCTTGGTTTCTAGTACCACTCTTCAATAAAAGGAGCCAGGACTCCTTGGAGAAATGGTTGATTCCAGGACAGCAGATAGATATACAAGATGGTGCCTGGAGTATCTGGTAGTGCCAAAATACAAGGAAGAGCTCACCACCTCCTCAAACAAACAAACAAAACCCAAACTCCTACAACGATGGTGTATGCCAAAAGAACACAGGAGTCAATGGAAAGAGCTCCCAATGGCCAAAATTGGAGCACTTTGAGCAAAAAGTAAAGTAGCGTTGGGTTGGAACCCAAAATATGAAGATCTGTGTGTCCATATTGATATAAATAAGAGATCAAATAATAAATAAATGGGGAATAAGACAGAGGTTTCCCTTCTAAAAGAATCCTAAATAATATATGTACATACTCCATCCTGAAGGAGGGAGAGCACAACTTTGCACTTCCTAAGTCCGGGCTGTGCATCGTGACCTCCTTCCAAAGACTACAGTGTGGAAAAGGTGGGGGGAGTCACTTTGCAGTGGAGGAACTTGACCAACACTACTTCACCCAGGTGATCCAGGTCAACACCAACAGTGATAAACCATGCGGAGGGTATATCCCCTTGACATAATGTGATGAAATGCCATTCTCTGTGGCCTTTATCCCCAGTCTATTTATGAGAAAAAAATATCAGACAAATTTCAATAGAGTGGCTTTCCATAATCTGCCTTGACCAGAACTCCACAAAGCTGTCAGGGTCACAAAAGACAAGAAAAGTCTGAGAAACTGGCAGAGCCGAGGGAAGCTTAAGGTGATGTGCTAACCAAACAGAATGTGGTATCCCCAATGAGATCCTGGAACACGAAGACATTAGGTAAAAAACTAAGGAAATTGTTAAAGAAATATAGGCTTTAGTTAATAAGAATGTATTAACTAAATACATTGAACTAAGCTTCAATAATTGTAACAAATGTACCAGACACTTCCGTATTAGTGTAAGATTAGGGGAAACTGGGTGTGGGGTATGTGGGAACTTTCTGTATTAGCTTCTGAATATTTCCATAAATCTAAGACTACTCTAAAAAATAAAGTCTATTATAAAAGGGTTCTTGAAAAAAATTTTTTTAAGTTTATTTATTTTGAGAGAGAGAAAGAGAGCACAAGTGGAGTACGGGGCGGGGGGATTAGATAGAGGACACTAAGCAGGCTGGCTGTGCAGAGTCCAACTTGGGGCTGGAACTCACAAACCACGAGATCGTGATCTGAGCCAAAATCGAGTTGAACGTTTAACCGACTGAGCCACCCAGGTGCCCCTAAAGAGTGTTCTTTTAAGTTATACATTATTTCCTTCTAAAAACACCCCCAAATCTAAGTACAGATTTCAAATTTACAAGGAGATAGATCATGACATTTTTTCCCTGAGAGAGATGTCAGGACTAGGAGGCCAACTACTTGAGATGGCAGCTGAAACGGATCTGTAGTTGGGGTGCAGTGGTGTGGGGCAGCTGGCCATCAAGGCCTTGCAGCACCCACTGAGGGCTCCTGAGGCCTTGGCAAATCAAGCGTGCAGATGCCCAGATGGGCATATTTGTAGGAGCTGGAGCCTATACTGGGTGGGGCAAGGTCTTTGTCTGCCTTGTGTGTAACTCACGGTTTACCCCGTCAGTCCCTGGACTCATCCCACTAGCTACTGGTTTAGATGTGGGCAATAGCTGGTGAGAGCCAGAGCAGGGAAGGCCTGGGAAAGTCCCATCTCTCTTCTGTTCAAGATCCTTTAATCTCCTGTAACTAACTATCTGCTTCATTTCCTCCCCTCCTGTCACACTGGAGTCCTAGCTGTTCCTCAAATCCACCAAGCATGCTACTGCCTCAGTGCCTTTGTACCTGCTGTTCCTCTTCCTGGAATGCTCTTCTTTTGAAAGTTTTCACAACTTGACCTCACCACTTCTTTTGCATCTTGCTCAGACATCACAGTATCAGAAAAGGCTTTGTGGCTAAAATAGCAACCTCTACATCATCACTATGCTCCCCTCACTGGCTTAGTTTTTTCTTTCTCTGTATTAACAATGCTGTCTAGTTAGTTGCTTATTATCTGTTATTCTCAAATAGAAGGTGATTTCCAGGACAGCAGAGACCACTTTGTGTGTGTGTGTTTGTGTGTATGTGTGCACTATTTATTATCTATAGCTAGACCAGAACTTAGTACTTAGCAGATACTCAGTAATATCTCTGGAATGAATACATGAATGCATGGGAGATTTTTTTTACATTGCAGTATGGTAAATAATATGTGCTGATAAAGAGTAATAATTACACTCACATTGTATTACTCAGTCCCTTCTATTCTTTAAAGCTCAAAAAGTTACCTTTTCCACAAACTCTTGTCTTTCTACAAAAGAATATAGGTCCTAAGTGGATTATTCAACAAATATTTATGAAGTGTCAAAGCACCATGGTGGTCACCAAGGGCACAAAGGTGAATAAAGCCCACTTTCTAGTATCTGGGTGTTCCGTTCATTCATCCATTCATCACCACTCATCTATCCATCCACGTGTCCACCCATCCATTCATCCATCCATTCCTGTGTCCATGTGTCCAACCATCCATCCATTCATCCATCCATCCATCCACCCATCCATCCATTCATCCATCTATCCATTTGATCCTTCTGAGGCCCTGCTAAGTGCCAGACACTGCATGTTTAGGTAGTATTTGGTACATCCCTTTGTCTTTCTCTCTAATTGCAGAGCACTGAAGATTTCAGTTTTGGTCCTTTTTTCTTTTTAAAGGTAATCTTTTTTTTTAGTTTATTTATTTATTTTGGGTGGTGGGGGGAAGAGAGAGAGACAGAGAGAGAGAGAGAGAGAGAGAGAGAGAGAGAGAGATTGCCAGCAGGGAAGGGGCAGAGAGAGAGGGGGAGAGAGAATGCCAAGCACTATTAGTGCAGAGCCTGATGCAGGACTCACACCCATGAACCATAAGATCATGACCTGAGGCCGAGTCATACACTTAACTGACTGAGCCACCCATGTACCTTAACTTAGTTATGGTTCTGCTGCTGACTACTTTTCTGACCCTGAAAAATCATTGAACACTGAGCAGTAGTGTTCTCACCTGTAAGCAAAGGTTTGAGGCCCGTGGACAGCTTGCCACACAGTGCTGCTGGGAGCATCCAAGGAAGTGACCCCCAAATAAATGTGCTTCTGACACCGCGGAGTCCTAAACACATATGTGGGATTCTCAAGCAGCAAGTGCTGAAAACAGAAACAAACCCTATACACACAGACGGAGAGAAGAAACAAAACAAAACAAAACCCCAAACCCGATCTTTTCCTCGGCCTGCTTCTCCGTAGGCCTCACAGCCCAAGGCAGCTGCCGCTGCTGGCGGGGCCAAGCTGCGATCACTCAAAAATCCTACGGTTGGACAAAAATCAGGAGAGGCAGCCCAATTCCTGTCAAGGTAATCCTTTGCAGATTAAGCAGGCCATCAATAATGTTTGGTTAACATTCGATTCAAGCAGGCACCAGCTCTTCCCACCCCGGCCTCCCCTCCAGCCGAGGGTCTGCTGGCTATTGTGTGCTGTTCTAAAGCTTTCACAGGCCTCAGAGTCTCCTTTTATATTTTTTAAAAACCTTGACTTGGCCGGCTCTGGAGTTTCTTATAAGATGGGGCTTGCTAGTAAATGAAAGTGATTCCTGAATGTTGACATATAAACATCATTGACCAGGCCAGGCCTTCTTCAAAGGGAAGATATTGTAAGTCTTCCAAAGTCTAATCAAAGTGAATAACTGGGGAGTGGGGTGGAGGGAAGAAGGGGAAAGAGAGAAAGAAGGGGAGAGAGAGAAAAAAGAAGAGAATATGAGACAGAGAAAGAGGCCAAGGGAGCAAACGAAGAGAGAATACATATGAGAATATCCTTTCTAGAGCCATGACTGGATTTCTCCATAAGCTCTGGAATTTTCTAGCCACTATTTATACTCTTTTTCTTATGATTCTTTTTCCCTCAGCCTCTTTCACATAGGATCCCCATGTCCTGGGCCACACAGTAACAACATCTGTAATGGTAGTGATGCTGTCTGTGGGGCCAGGGAGCACCTGCTGCGGGCCAGGGAGACCCCGAGATCACACAAGCACCCCCGACAGCGTGCCGTCTGAGAAGCTTATTTGCATAGAGACATCGGTCCCTTTTTTGGGACCGTCCCTCATGTATTTCAGGGTCCAGCACTGTCTGTCTGTTAGGTGCTAGCGGAAGCTCATCCCTACCAACATGTTGACTCTTCCTGTATTATTTTCTTTTTCCTTTTGGAAAAATTTCAAACACGCACAAAAGGAGAATAAGCACAACACATCGTGTACCCACCACCCAGTTTCAAGAATTAATATTTTGCCGTTCCTATTTTATCTACTCCCACCCCAGCTGTTCCTTTTAGGGACTGTTATAAAGCAAACCCCAGAGACTATTATTCGCCACCACTCCTTGGAGTTTTCATGTGTTCTTTCACTTTGTTTAATGATGCAGTGACTCTGAGAACCTGGTGAGCTTTCCTGCTGGTTATTTTACTTGGATGCAAGTGGGGTGGGACACACAGGGGTATAGTGTGCATTTCTCCTCTCTTAACCTAACCTGAGCCAACAATCTACTGTTTTCTTTTTTTATACTGTCTTATGGTAAAAATTGTTCATATTGCCTTATTGTTATCATTTAATGCAACAAAGGACAGAAAGTAGATTTGCACCTGACCCTGGGACTGAAGACAGACATAAAACGAGTATCATCCCCTTGGGGTCTGAGAGGATGGGTGGTTGGAAAGGGTTCCAGAGTCCCTGGCCAGGGACCCCCAACTACTGGAAAACGGATCTAGGACATCCCTCCCTCTCGTCTGGAGCTTATGGGACTGTTTGATGAGGCATCACCCTGGGTGGTCACAGGGCTGCTCATGCTGGTGCTCAACACAGGAACTGGGGGGTGGATGGAGGAGAAGCAGGAAATGTGGACTGAGTGTGCGCACGCTATGAATTAATCATTTATGTAGCTGCTTACCACATGTGCTTAATTACCTTGCAGCACGATCATGAGCAGGTCTATCATTAAATCCCACTGGATTCCAGAGATTCAAACCCTCTGTGGGCTTTCCTGGCCTTCCTTTGCAGCCGGCAGGGTTTCTGGCTCAGAACTCACCAACACAGGTGGCCTTGTTGCCCCCGCGAGCTCTTTGGTCTCTCAAGACACAACACTTGGAGCTTCGTGGACCCCTGTAGGCTCTGATGGGAGGCTGGTCATGACCATGGCCAATAGCTGCCTCTTGTTCCCCTGATCATGTCAAAGATTTGGCTAAAAGTCCCTCCCTGAACTGCTGCTGTGTGGAGACAGTTTGGACCCTAATCCAGGCTTCGTGGACCTATGTAATTTCCAGTAACCTTGAAGCAGTGGTTCTGGGGAGCTTGAAAAGCGTAGCTATGGCCCAGCACTTCCCTAGACTAATGAAATCAGGATCTCTGGGAGTGGGGCCTGGCGTTCCCCAGTGATTCTTACATGCCTTCAGCTGGTACCCTGCTGTAGGCCAAGGGCTTTGGTGCACACCGAGTCTTGCTTTCTTCCCCATCTTTCTTTGTTAGGGTCATCTTTTCCCTCAAAGCTTCTGAGACAGAAGAGGCACGTGCTTTTCAGGTTTAAAAACTGAGGTCATGCTGGCTTCATAAAACGAATTGAGGGAAATTTTCATCTTATCCTATGACCTGAAACAGTTTGAATAACAAAGAATATTCCTGGTTTTTGAAGACTAGAGAGTATCCAGTTATAAGACAATGAAGGCCTCTAAAAAAGCATCTCTTTAATAAACTTCCTAAAGTTCTATGATTATTGGTCAAGTCAGGTGGTCTGCCTTGTTGGGGGAACTATTTTGATAATTTATATTTTGCTAGGAAATTCTGCATTTCCTTCAGATTTTCAAATTTATTGCCACAGAATTTCAAATACAATTCTTTTATTCTTTTCCCAATTGGTAATTACGTTTTCTTTCTCGTTCTAATGCTGCAGACCATGAGCTTTTCAAATTTCCTCTATTATTATAATAAGAGCTCATGCTTATTGGTTACTGACCATGTGCTAGGCACAGGGCTCTAACTGCTTTACTTGCACTAACTCATTTAACCCTCGTGACAGTTCAGTAAAAGGCTTACTCCTATCACCCTCACGTTACAGACAAATTCCTTACCTCTAGGTGTGCAGAAAAGTTAAACAACTTTCCAGCAGCTCTGCATGCTGCCTACTGACCTGTGTGTGAGCTTAGACTTAGCCTACCATTTGAGTATGTTATTCTAGGGCTAAGAATCAAGGGGGAGGGGAAAGGAATAACAACAGCATTCCCGCTCAAAGCTCTCAACTAGAGCGAATAATCTCTAAGAGTTCTGTGGCCTGGAGGTGACACCGACAGAAAGTGGCCAAAGACAAGGGGCTGTGAGTTCCAGGCTTAGATGGATTCCAAGCTATGTGACTCTGTTCATGACCTGGCTCAAGGTCATTTAATTGCCTTGAGTGTTCACTCAGTGACAGAACCTTGTGTCAACACCACAAGCTGGGCATGAAGAGGAATAAAAAAAAAAATAAATAACCACAATTATCTGAAAGACGTGAGAAGTTTTTCTGTTCTACTCAGAACAACAACACACTTTTGTATGAAAAGATACATTTAAGAGATCTCCCAGGACTGGACTTGCTGCAAGAATAAAATCTGGATGTTTCAGTATGGTCTTTAAGGATTTTCCACCACCTGACATCAACGGGCATTCTGAGCCCATCAGCCTCTGCTGCCTTCAGGCACCACGCAGAACCTGTCAAGCAAACTCCAGGCTCGCTGTGTCCATGTAGGTCTGTCCCTGTACCTCTGCTCATGGTTTCCCCGCCACCGTGAATCCCCTTTCTCCATCTCTGGAATTCTGCAAGCTCTGGCACATCATAACACAATTGTCAATTCTCTCCTCCCATAGCTAAATAATACTAGCACTTACATGGAGCTTACAACGCGTACCAGCACTTTATATCTGTTAGTTTATCTAATCTTCAAAACAATCCTACGGATTATGTATTATTCTTGTCCCTATTTTAGAATTGGGAAAACTGAGATTCAGTCATTTGTCCAAGGCTACATGGCAACTAGCAGAGTTGGGATTTAAACCCAGGCAATCTGGCTCTACCCTCTTAACCTCTCCACACAGTACCTGTGGGTGGGCATGAGTTCCAGTGACTTTTACACCTGTTACCTTCCCGATCGGACAGCAAGCTCCCCCAGGAAGGGCTGTGGGTATGGTTCTGATATACCTTTGTACCTACTTAGTAATCGAGTACCTGTCAGGCTTGGTTGATAGAGCATATGACTCTTGATCTTGGGTTGTGAGTTCAAGCCCCCTCAAGTTGGACATGGAGATTACTTAAAAAAAAAAAAAAAGAAATGACTTTCCCTACTTAGTAGATGTGCTGTTAACTCTCTGCCGATAGAGTCCTGCTAGAGAAGAATACAGTACTCGGTAGATGGGTTGAGGAGGGCAAGGGTGAAGAATTTGGAACCAAGGCCCCTGGGGTCAAGATATATGAAAGTGTGGGTAGGGAGGCCAACTCTGATAAATGATACAGTGGAAAATCACTGCTGAAGAGTAAACAAATGCAAGTCCAGTGAGTATAAACTGAGACAGGCAACGGAGAGGCTGGCAGATGTGTGAATGTCTGCAGACTCTTGGGGGACCTGGGACCATACCTTAAGGCCTTGCTGCACACAGTGTGGTTTCTGGACCAGCAATGGGGAAGCCTGTTCTGAAATGCAGAATGCTAGACCCTACCCTAGACCATGGAAGTGGAATCCGCATTTTAATAAGACCCTCATGGGACTCCAATGCACACTAAAGTTTGTAAAAGGCTCCCATATGGCCAGACATTCAGGCCCACCCCCAGAGCTGGTAACTTAACTGGTCTGGGGTGGGACCAGGGCATCCATATTGAAAAAAACCATTTTCAGGTAAGTACCGTGCACTCTGGGTTAGGCCTTCCCTAGAGACCTGTCAAATAGAATAATGGGGGAGGGCAAGGGGTGGAGAACCCCAGCTCTGCCACTCATGAGCTGTGTGACCTTGGGCATGGCACTCAATGTCAAATGAAGAAAGTAGATTATATCAGTGGTTCATGAAACTCGGGATCAAAAAATATACATTCTCTGGGGCGCCTGGGTGGCTCAGTCGATTGAGCATCCTGCTTTGGCTCAGGTCACGATCTCACAGTTTGTGGGTTTGAGCTCCACGTCGGGCTCTGTCTTGACAACTAGCTTGGAGTCTGGAGCCAGTCTTCACATTCTATGTCTCCCTCTCTCTTTGACCCTCCCCTGCTCATGCTCTCTCTCTCTCTCAAAAATAAACAAAACATTAAAAATAAATACATTCTTGGATCAAGTTTTAATTCCCAGGGCTGGGCCTGAGGATTTGGTGTTTTTAATAAGTTTTCTAAAAGACCCTGAGGCAGCTGGCTGGCAGCCCTTTTGGGGATCAGTGGACTAGGTGACCTCTAGGTCTCTCATTCTAACATTCAATGAGGAGAAGCATTTTCTTTCCTTTTTCTGAAAGCAATGGTAAGTATATGTCAGTATAGGGCAGTTCAAACATTTTTGTCTGCACTGTAACTCGCAGTAAGAAATACAGGTCCTTTTCATGGAGACCCTATCTGTATCTATCTATATATATCTATCTCCAAAACACCTTCCTGTTATCTATTCATTTTCTCTTTTCTTCTCTATTTTATTTTATTTTTTAATAATACTGATTTTTAAAAAGGATTTAAATGCTTATTATTTTTGTGAAATATATTATTTTGGGAAAGAGAGAGAGAACACACATACACATGCGCACGTGTGCAAGTTGGGGAGGGGCAGCGAGAGGGGGGCAGACCATCTGAAGCAGGCTCTGCACTCATAGCACAGAGCCTGATGCAGGGCTTGAACCCAGGAACTGTGAGATCATGACTTAAGCCAAAATCAAGAGCCACCCAGGTGCCCCTTCTCTATTTTTTAACTGCATTGCTTTATTGTTTTCATGATCGACTAGTGCGCTCAGAAGACAATTTGAAAAGCCTCAGTAGGCAATCGCTGATGACTTTGTCAGGGCCAGAGAGCCAGAATCTGGAAGCATTATCTGTAGAGGGCATGTAAGCTCTGGGATGACCATCTCCTGAAAGCGTCCAAGGGGCAGCTGATGACAAGTTGTGAAACCACAAGAAAGGGGTATCAGTTGAGGAAGTTGGACATGAGAAAAGGGGGAGGCCCAAGACTCCAGGCTGAGGAGTTTAGCAAGAACTCCAGAGGCAATGTGCCCTCATACAGCTTCTAGACCAGAGGAGATTTGTAGAACGTTTAGAGCAATGGTTCTCAACACTGGAAACACATCAGAATTACCTGGAGACTTCTTTAAAAGTGCCGGTACCAAGGCCCTCCTCTGAGACACGCTAGGCTTCTAACCCAACATTCTTCCAATTAATTAGACTATACTGTGAGATGGAAAACCAGTGATCTAGAAGCTAAAGATCTGGAGGTCACCTCCACCCAATAACGTGGGCCTTTAATTTCTTTGAGGTTTCCTAACTATGAAATGGGGATAACAACACCCATGTCAGCAGCTTGCTGTGAGGTTAAATACGATAAAGCCACATACACCTTTGACCTCAGTGAAAAGTCACTTCATTGTGAATCCAGCTGCCTCGGTAGACTAGTAAGAACATTAAATCCCAGAAAGGCAGGTCCAAGTTCACACAGTTGGGCAGCAGCCGAGCAGAAATGATGCACCAATCCAAATGCTAATCCTACCGCACCAGGAGGGCTTCTCTGGATATAGGAAAAGAGCCCAGAGCAAACTCAAACGACCCCAATTGGCCACACTGAACTTCAGCCAGAGCACCAGGCCAATGGAGAGTCCCTCACACAAAATAAAGCCTTAGTTTTCCTTAGCCAAGAACCAGGTCATCCTCCCTCCCTACAATGTTGTATGGGCTTAGCTCTACTGCTGATAGTGTTTGATTCTGACCCATTTGACCTTGATGTTCTTTTCTGATCACAGTACCAGGAATGAAATCAGTACCTCCATGGGGGAAAATGCAGTGGGGGAATGATTCTTTACCCATGGTTTGGGAGGTGAGTGGGAATGAGGAAGTAGGGGCTGACGGATCCGCGAGCTGGAAGGCACTTTCAGCAATTGAGATGTGAAGGGTTGAGGGACTGGGAGAACTGCAGTTGAATCATGTTCCCCTAAACGATGTTAGAAGTCCTAACCCCCAGGACTTGTGCCTGTGCCCTTTCTTGTAAATAGGGTCTTTGCAGATGATCAAACTAAGATGAGGTCATGAGGGTTGGCCTTAATTTAATATGACAGTGTACTTGGGGCACCTGAGTGGCTAAGCCAGTTAAGCATCTGACTCTTGATTTCAACTCAGTCATGATCTCAGGGTTGTGGGATCGAGCTCCGAGTTGGGCTGTGCGCTGAATGTGGATCCTGCTTAAGATTCTCTCTCTCCCTCTTCTTTTGTCCCTCCTCTGCTTGTGCATGCATGTGCTCTCTCTCTTTAAAAAAAAATGCGTCCTTAGAAAAGGGAAATTTGGACACAGATAGATACAAACAGGGAACACACCACGTGAAGATGAAAGCAGAGACTGGGGTGAGGCAACTATAAGTCCAGGGAGGTCTCAGATGGCCAGCAAACTACTGGAAGCTAGGAAGAGGCATGGAACAGATTCTCCCCCCAGCCCTCAGAAAGAAGAGACCCTGTGGACACCTTGATCTCAGACGTCTAGCTTCTAGAGCTGTAGGACAATAAATTTCTGTTGAGGTACTTTGTTACAGCAGACCTGAGAAACAGATGCAGCGAGTGTTAGATCCTTGCTCAAAGAACACACTGTCACGCACCAAGGGAAAGAGACCCAAATGTCTTCCCTGAAGAACAAGAACTTCAGGAGAGTAAGAGTGTTCTGTCTCTGGTGTGACTTACCCTATGGTGGAGATGCCCTGCTTCTTTCTGGTGCAGGGACCTAGCCTTTGAAATACAGCTTGTGTCCTGGGGCGCCTGGGTGGCTCAGTCGGTTAAGCCTCCGGCTTCGGCTCAGGTCATGATCTTACGGTTCTTGGATTCGAGCCCTGCGTCAGGCTCTGTGCTGACAGCTAGCTCAGAGCCTGGAGCCTGCTTCAGATTCTGTATCTCCCTCTCTCTCTGACCCTCCTCTGTTCCCACTGTCTCTCTCTGTCTCTCAAAAATAAATAAAGAACACAAAAAATTAAAAAAAAAAAAAGAAATACAGCTTGTGTCCTAAGTTCAAGATCACCAGTCTCTTGGTTGATGTTCTCAGATATGCCTGGATATGAGCAAAATCCAGGGGTGATTTTCTCACTGAGCAGTACAGCAGGTAATAACTCTTGTATGGTTGCTTATTCCATGCTCGGTGCTCTTTTTCATGAATGTTCACAACAACCCTCTCATGCAGGTGCTCTTGAATCATATCCATTTTACAGATAGAGAAACTGAGACACAGAATTGTAAAGGAGCTTCCTCAAGGCTGCACAACTAGAAATGTTAGAGCTGGAATATGGACTCAAGTAATCTGGCTGGAGAATCCAGGACCTTAGCCACCACAAAAAACAAAACAAAACAAAACAAAAACCTGAAGGTTTACCTTGGGGCAACTGTTATTCTAAATACTTCCATTCTTTTTTTTTTAAAATAATTTTTTAATGTTTTTTATTTATTTTTGAGAGATAGAGAGAGACAGTGTGAGCAGGGGAGGGTCAGAGAGAGAGGGAGGCATAGAGTCTGAAGCAGGCTCCAGGCTCTGGCTGGAACCCATGAACCATGAGATAGTACCTGAGCCGAAGCTGGATACTCAACCAACTGAGCCACCCAGGTGCCCCTAAATACTTCCATTCTTAACCCATTTCACATTCCCAACCATTTACCTAAGCTTGGGTCAATCGTTTGATATTTACATTTCCAAGAAAGCTATTTCAAATTTGAATTAAAAACGGCCCCCCATTTCCCATAACACACACACACACACACACACACACACACACACACACACACACACACAATCTCGTGCTTCCTGCTGAGCTGGTCGCTGGCTGGTGATCCCACAGCTACCCCTAGTGGATATCTTCCCATGGCCAGTGGCCTGCCCTTCCCCCTCTCAACACACCACACCCCCAACTTCCAGCCCTGGTCCTCCAGCGAAAACGATGAAGCGAACGCTTTTCTGGGGAAGCAAGGCCTCCTAAAGCCAAAGTCATTGGTTTCCAAAGTAGGATTTGATGGGTTTTCTTTTCTGGTCAGAGGTGCATGGTACTCGGCCTCCCTATTCTCTGTCTGTGATTTTGGCACAAAATAATAACTCTTGCTTTTATAAGGGAGTACGGGGGAGGGGTGGGTAGGAGGAGCAGGAGAGCAACATGGAGGAGGAGAAGGGCAGACAGAAAATAAAGGAGGGAGAAGAGGAAAAACCAAAGATGGTCACATATCCGGGCCAGGAACAGGGGCTAGGTACTCAGCACATGGTTCCCACTGCCAGAAACCCCAGAGGTTAGGTAGAGTGCTGTGCAGAACAGGGCTCAGACCCAGTACTCCAACTGCTACCCCCAAGAGCTGGGGGGTCGGGGAGCAGCCTTGCTCTTGTCAAGAAGGAAGTCTTCTCAATGAGGAGTTTGCATTGGTAAAGGCCACAGGGATGTTTCTCCAAGGTTCCACCTGCCGGGCAGGATGACACTGGGAAGGCAGCTACGATCACTTAGAGGTTTCTTCACCTTAGAGACTGATGTGTGTCACAAGGAAACGGCGCAGTGGTCCAGACAGTGCCCCCACGTGTGTGCTCTGGGGCTTCTGCCTTGGGCCTTCTGACCCACCCACCGCCTAAGTGGAGAATGCCAGATGGGCCCAGCTCCCTTGCAGAATTAGCCAGTGAGATGCCCTGGCGGTTACGGGTTTCCTCCAAATCTGATCGCTTAGGAGGAAATAGATCTTTCCGCCCCAGCAACTACAAAATTGGTCTTTGCATCTGTGAAAATTATGCTCTAGCTGACAGCAATCTTGAACGTTAATCAAGTATCAATCACTGACATGAGTGGAAAACAGAGCTGGAGTCTTTATTCGAGCCTTGTTGAGCGAGGCAAAGCAAGGGCTGCTGGGGAGAAGACCCCCTCACAGGTTTGAATCCGCGCAGAGGAGTGGACCGAGCAAGAGCCCGAGGGAAGACTTGACTCCACCCTCAAATGCAGAACTCCCTAGGTCTCAGTTTTTCCATTTGTAAAACAAGGGAAACTCGTTAGGCCCTCTGTGTCTCCCAAGCAGGCCTTACACTGCAGCACTGATTTTTTTAATTACTCAGAATAATTAGGGGGAATAAACCTTCTGGAGGGAGGGGGGGGTCTCTTTTCTTGCCAAATTATTAGTTCAGGATGTATTTAACATGTGCTGCATCCACATCAGGTGAACGTTCTCTTTCAGTTTTCCCTCCAGTGTCTGAGGTGTCTGGTCCCCACCGAAAGGGCTCCTTTTCCTCACGTGAGAGCCACCGCCCTTTCTCTCTATCCTTGTCCCAACGTTTTTAACTCAGACCTTACCCCCTCTGAGAGTGCATTCTGCTCCAAATACAAAACCTGAATGTAACGTGAGGCCAGCCAAACTGAGGGGCATTCTACTACACAATGACTTATAATTTTCACAAGGGTCAAGGCTGTGAAAACAGCAGGCTGAAGGACAGGAGAAATCACGGAGACGGACGGAAGGGACAGGACAACCAAGCCTAACATCCAATTCTGGGTGTTTAACTTTTTCTTGGCTATTCAAGATAACTTGCAACCTTTGAATAAGGTCTCCGCTAGTGATGCCAGTTCCCTGATTTTGATAACCTCACCACAGTTATGTAAGAGAGCATCTTTTTTTTTTGGAAACGCACATTGAAATTTAGCAGGCATGGTATTTGCACATTACTCTCAAACAGTTCAAAAAATCTGTAAAATATAATATATAATATATAAAAACATGAAAATGTATACACACACATATATATGGGGGAGGTTGAACTGCTTTTTCAACTTTTCTGTGAGTTTGCAATGACCTTCTTTCCCTTCCAGAAAAGCACTCCACAGTCAACCACAGCATCTCCCTTTCATGCTGTGAACGTCCTTCGAATGTAGTTTTTCACATGGCTGGTGTGTAAGCATGTCTTTTGTATTCCTCGGGCCACTCGATTCCTAGGCAAACGTTACAGTGGGAGGGTCCTTGGAGACCAGGTGATGTGACCAGCTGCAGAGGGGCCTCTGGCTCTTGGTCTCACAGCTGACATGTGCCTGAGCCCTGGATTCCGAGTCCTGGCCCCCACCCCGCACTGTGCTTTCTGCGACTCCACACCATGTGACCACCACAAAGGAGTGACAGCTGTGATGGGGACATTGATCCTGTTGGCCTTTAGGGCAATGGATGGGGACCTGTTTGAAGGGGCAGAGGCCCTGGTGTCAGTGTCCTTCCCTCCCTCTTCTCCAGAGGGTCTGTGGTAAGAAACATGTAGGGCAGCTGCCCTAATCTCATCTGTTCCCTCTGCTCTAAGTGACACCTATATGCTAACGAGTCTCAAATTTGTCAACCCTGACCTCTGTCTGAAGCCCACACTCCTGCATCCAACTCCCAACCCTTTCAAAAGAGTTTACCTTCAATTAAATCCACATTCCCTCCCATAAAATGTTAAAAGGTACACTTCCTTCCACCAATGTGAAGATACACGTGTTACAGATATAAAATCATGATATACAGATTTGTATGTAACTTTTTATAAGTGTGCAGTATGTAACTTTTTTTTTAAAGTTTATTTATTTATTTTGAAAGAGAGAGAAGCGGAGAGGGGGGGGGAGAGAGAGAGAGAGAGAGAGAGAGAGAGAGAGAGAAAGAATCCCAAGGGATTCTTGATCCCACAAACCTCAAGATCATAACTTGAGCTGAGATCAACAGCTGGATGCTCAATTGACTGAGCCACCCAGGCACCCTCATAACTTTTTAATTTAACTGTAAAGCTGTTTTGTGAAGTTTATCATAATCAAGGCTCAGAGACTTATCTTGTGCCTGTAGTCGGAGTTCTCAGAAACCTCCCACACATGCAAAGTCCCCTAGAGACCAAAATAAAAAGTAACTGAAAGTAAGACGGAGAAAGAAGAAACAAAGGCAAATTAGCTTTAAGGATTCCTTGTGGTTTAAAAAAGATAATGTACCGAACCACAAGGCCCAGCCTGGGTGGGAGTCATAACTTTTGCAGGTCTGAGGGTCTTGTGCCTCTCCACTGAACCTGTTCATGTGCTGGCCATACACAGTCCTGATATGAATTAGGAAGGGACACTGTATTTGTGACAAGGGGAAAGGTGGAATGCTGGACTTTGACACCTGCTTTCTCTCCACCTGAGGGGCCCTGGGCAAATCAGCCGCATGGCCTCAGCAGGTCTCCGGTCCCTCTACTGTAGCAAGGGGGTAAGGAGGTTGGCTCTGTCATCTTGCAGGCCTCTTTCCAGCTCTATCCTTCTGCAGTTCTGTTGTGGGCAGGGGTCGCCTGTTGGGCCACACAAATGAACAGGTGCTATGTCTTTGAGGTCCACGCAGACATCACATGGACATCACAGGCACCCTCCTGCCAGACAGCGGCCCAGCCTGGCATCCTCCTGGCTACCCGAGCCTGGGCATGCCTGAGCCAGAAAGCGGAGGCTCACCTTCCTGCTTCCGGAGGCCTCCTCCTCAAGCCTGAGGCTTGGGACTTCTGCACTGTGTGCCTCTGACAACTTTTATTAGCCAAGTACAGTGCTCTGGAGAGCTGCTATGCATGATCAGAGCAAAACAACCAGGAGCCAGATTGGACGGGGCTGCCTCTGTCCCCTGGGAGGGGGGCCTACCCTGGAGAGCAAGGACAAGGTCAGGCAGTTTCATGAACCAGTAGGGCAGACTATTAAAGTAAACTTCCCTTTCCTGAAAGATGCTGGCACGTAAAAACCACAAAAGGCCCTGAGTTGGGGAGGGGGACTGGCAGTGGGAGAGAGAATTCTCAAACTCTCTGCAGAAGAAGGAGGGAAATGGCAGGGAGTCAGCGGGGACCTGGCCTCTGACTTTGGAACATCCCTCTCCTCCATTATCATATTCATTATTACAGTTGTTTTGCTAATTATTTTAGGGTGAAGCTAATGTTAAGATTGGTTTGCATCCCCTCTACAAGGGCCAGTGCCCTGGTGAGAGATGTTTGGAGATGCTGGGCTCCTGAGGGAACTCCCTGGGGATCAAAGAGTTCTCTGTGGAGAGTCCTTAAAATGGAGTTTAGGGTGTGGGCACAGCTTGAGGGAGTGAGAAAGGGTGAAATGAAAATATTCAAAGTCAAACAAGAATGAGAAGGAAAAGTCCATCTTTCAAAAACAGTTGGATGATGCATGTAGTTTGATTTCCTTCCTTCCTGCCTGCCTGCCTGCCTGCAAGAGTTCCCTTAAGGCGGTGACCCAGCGGCCATTCTGCTGTAGGTCAGAGAACTCTGTGCACCGACAACCCCCACCCCTCACCTGCAGACCTGGAAGGTCCCGCGCCAGTTTGAAAACAGCCAATCATGAAGCTCTAGCTTCCCATCACCCTGACAGAGGAGGCAACCTATTCCATCCTGCCACGTCCCTGAAATGCCTTTATTTGATAATCTGCCCTCCCAAGATCAAACCCGGAACCCCCTCACCCATAAAAACCCCCACCCATCTCCTACCAGGCGCGACTTCCCTGACTCCCCACTCCTGGAGTCACGGAACCTCGCCCCGGAATTGCAGATCCCAATAAAGGCTTTCTTGGCTCCATAACTTGGTCTCTTTCTTTCCTCTCATCTCTGCCTCCATCTATTAAATCTTACACTTCCTTCCTTCCTTCTTTTCTCCCTCCCACCCTCTCTCCCTCCCTTAGCTTTATTTAAGTAATCTCTACACCCCAGGTGGGGCTCAAACTCACAACTCTGAGATCAAGAGACACGCTCCTCCAAGTGAGCCAGCCAGGTTCCCCTGGTTTGATTTTCTTAACCAATGCATTTAAGCCTAGTTCTGCCCTTATTTTGAAAGCTCAAGAGCTGTGGTCTTTGGAGGTGTTTTTTGAGGGGAGTGGGGGGCGGGGAAGGAGGTGCATAGAGTTGTCACACTCAGAAAAGAGGCTGTGAGGAGCACCTAGGTGGCTCAGTCGGTTATAAGCATGTGACTTCGGCTCATGTCATGATCTCACAGAGGGCTGACAGCTCGGAGCCTGGAGCCTGCTTCAGATTCTAGGTCTCCCTCTCTCTCTGCCTCTTCCCTGCTTGTGCTCTGTCTCGCTCAAAAATAAATAAACATTTAAAGAGAAAAGAAAAAAAAAGGGGCTGTGAAAACTCCATCCCTGGGTATTAAAATGATACAAGATGGCATTTAGGCTGGTGGATTTCAACTGAAGGAAGCTTCAGAATCCCTCTGGGGTAAGGGCCTGTTCTTTATTTCAAAAGCCCCAGAAACAATGGTAATTCAGCCTGATTCTCTGTTGTCCCCAGACCTGCTGCTCCACAGGTCCAAGTGCACTGTTGAGAACCTCTGTTGGACCTAGATACTTATGGCTTGAAAAATGAATCAACCTGTGAAATTTCTTCCTGCACTATGATTATCAAATCTTAAGGCACCTGTACCAACTATGCTTCATAGCCATCGTCTCGGCCTTCAGGTGGGGGAATTGGGCTTTACCCCTCTTGTTGTTGTTGCTGCTGCTGTTTTCTAGAAGAGAATTTCAGAACAGCGTATATCAACTCTGCAGGCACTCAGAAAGAAGTGTAGACTGAAAAGTGTGTCTTGGCACCACGGAAGGTTATGTCCCTGTCTCCAAGGCCAGAGCCTGCTTTCCGCTCTGTCATTCACCAGCTTGCATTTCAAACAAGATGTTTTGTGAGCAGTTAAATGTGATGCATGACACAGTGTTATATTTACAACTGCATGTTCTACCCTTTTTAAATTTTTATTCTTTGAGAGTGAGAGAGAGAGAGAGAGAGACAGTGTGAGCGGAGGAAGGGCAGGGCGGGGGAGAGAGAGAGACAGACAGACAGAGAGACAGAGAGACAGAGAGAGAGAATCCCAAGCAGGTTCCATGCTCGGCACAGAGCCCAACTCCGGGCTGGATCTCACAATCCTGGGGTCATGACCTGAGCTGAAATGAAGAGTTGGATTTGCAACCGACTGAGCCACTCAGGTGCCCCTACAATTGCACTTTTTAAAATGTCACTCTTATCCAATCACTTCTCAAAATGTAAGCACTCCCCGCTTCCCCCACTAGCCGCTGCTCCTCAAAATAAAGCTGTGACTCTTTGAAAAAGGCTTTTCCTTTTTCTCAGTTTGTCGTTCAAGCTTTCTATCACCTGGCTCCAATGTGGTCTTCCGAACTGCCCCCTCTCATTCCCCTGGAAAGCCATGCCTATCACTTCAGGTTGGCTGGCTGCCTTACTGTTTCATATTCTTCTCTAGTGTTATAATAACTCATAGGAGGGGTGCCTGGGTGGTTCAGTTGATTGGGCTGCCAACTCTTGGTTTCCACTCAGGTCATAATCTCATGGTGGGTGGGTTTGAGCCCCGCATCCGGCTCCGGGCTGACAGCATGGAGCCTGCTTGGGATTCTCTCTCCGTCTCTCTCTCTGCTCCTCTCTTGCTAGCACATGCATGTTTTCTCTCTCTCTCTCTCCCTCTCTCAATAAACTTAAAAAAATAATGATGTGTAGGATTGTATCATTAGAATTGCGGATGCACCTTAAGTATTCCCAATAGCTGGACATCTTTCTGTTCTTCCAAGGAATCATCTAGACCAGAGGTTATCAACTTTGGCCAGTCACTGGAGTATGGGATTATGGGCAGTGGGAGAGTGGGAGGTGGTGCATTTTTTTAAAATTGAGGTATGACATACATACAGGGAAAGGCACAAAGCACAAGTATGTTGCTTTTTAGCTTTGGATGTACAACACAGCCTCATGTAACCAGCACCCAGATCAAGAAACAGAACATTACCAGCAACCCAGGAAGGCTGGGGTAAAGGAGGCTTTTGAAAAACTTTCACTTGGGGCGCCTGGGTGGCTCAGTCGGTTAAGCCTCCGATTTCGGCTCAGGTCAGATCTCACATCCGTGGGTTCGAGCCCCGCGTCAGGCTCTGTGCTGACAGCTAGCTCAGAGCCTGGAGCCTGCTTCAAGTTCTGTGTCTCCTTCTCTCTCTGCCCCTCCCCCTCTCATGCTCTGTCTCTCTCTGTATCAAAAATAAATAAAACATTAAAAAAAAAAAAAGAAAAACTTTCACTTTGGACACAATCCTTTGAGGTTCTTAATCCTCAATGTGAAATAAGCCTAGGGATTTACCTCTTTAAGATTCTCCCAGAGAAGTCTGGTTTCCTGTGCACCTCCAGTCTTGGAGACCGTGAATCTACCAAAGGTTTTCAAATTGTCCCTCATGTGTCATCTTGGGGGATGGCTGTTGACACAGGAAACTGTCAGACTTGCCTTCTCCTGCAGTCAGAGCCACGTGTATCTCTTTCTTTCTTTTTTAAAATATTTATTTATTTTGAGACAAAGAGAGAGAACATGCACACAAGTGGGGGAGGGGCAGAGAGGGAGAGAAAAAATCCCAAGCAGCTCCACAGTGTCAGTGCAAAGCCTGATGATGGGCTTGAACTCACAAACTGTGAGATCATGACGTGAGCTAAAATCAAGAGTCAGATGCTCAACACACTGAGCCATCCCAGGGCCCCTTGTATCTCTTTCTTAAACTGAGCCTCCAGTTTAAGAAAGGCCTCCCTTGAGGCACCTGAATGGCTCAGTCGGTTAAGCTTCCGACTTCGGCTCAGGTGATGATCTCGAAGTTCGTGGGTTCGAGCTCTGTGCTGCCAGCTAAGCTCAGAGCCTGGGATCTGTCTTTGAATTCTCTGTCTCCTTCTCTCTCTGACCCTTCCCTGCTCACACTGTGTCTCTCTCTCTCTCTCAAAAATAAATAAAACATTAAAAAATTAAAAAAAAAAGAAAGGCCTCCCTCTATGGATAAGAACAACACCTTAATCCACAATTCTTCCAACTTTCTCTATTGGTCAGGGTTCAGCTGAGGAAGCAGAGCTACAAGGATGGATATGGACGTATATGAATATGTAGCTATATATATGGATCTATATAACAGGTATTTAACCATTCACAATAGGAATTGCTGGTTCAACAGCCAGGTAAGTCTACTGTTTTTGTGTTTGATGCTGGAGCATGAAGTCTACAGGGCACGTGGTCGGGAAGGAAAAATCTTGGGATACCAAGACTAATCTGGAATGCACAGCTTTAACTGGAACTTCAGGAGGATGGACTGACACTCATGTTCATGTTGCCTTTGACCTTGATAGGATGGATGTCCCCCAGAAGCCAGGACCCTTCACCATGGAACTAAGCTCTCACAGCTGGCCCAGGAGTGAGAGAAGCTGAAGGGGGATCCAGAGAAAGGTGGAATAATTACAGGCCTGGCCACTGCCACATGGCAAGGGGATGAGCCAGCAGGTAGGCGATGATGCATGTCCTTTAAAATGGCTGCCACTTCCCTTCCATCCTCCAGCTCTCCCAAGAATTCCTCTGTGGCCCAACCCAATTAGGAAGCCACAGGACAGGGAATTCTGGGAGATGTCGTTCAGCCGAGCTAGGCAGCCGCATGACAAAGCCATCACGACCCATCTAGATGATCCCTGGTTCTCAAGCTCAGATGCACACCAGAATTGTGTGAAGGTTTTGTTTTGTTTCTGTTGTTTTCTAATGTTTCTATTTTGAACTAGAGAAAGAGAAAGAGAGGGTCAGAGAGAGAGGGGAATAGAGGATTCTAAGCAGGCTCTGCACTGACAGCAGAGAGTTCAACGTGGCATTGGAATCTGCAAACTGCGAGATCATAACCTGAGCCGAAGTCAAATGCTCAACTGACTGAACCACCCAGGCACCCTGGAATCATGTGGAGTTTAAAAAACCCAGAAACCAGTTCTATCATCAGGATACAGAAGCTTCCCAGGTCACCCTAATGTACAGTTGTGGCTAAGAAACACTGGCTGTCAACCTCAGTACTAGCCTCAACCTGGAGCTCAAGAAGATAAGTCCTCTCTTCTCACCCCAGGAGAAGCATAAAAAGCTCTGCTTATTTTTTCTAGAAGGTTTTCTCATTATCCTGCCTTCCTGCATCTGTCTGTCCTCTGTGCGCCCAGCCACAGCCCTCCCGCAGTCCTCAGCACGCTAGCTGCACCTTGCTCGTTCTCCTCCTCTGCTGGTGGATGAGGAGCACGGTGGGCGGGCCCTGAGATCATCCCACGGCCAGCAAGCTCACAGTGAACTGAAGACTTGGAAGTTTTCACTATTAAGCTTCTAAATAACGCATCTCTTCCTCCTAGGCATAGAGGAATTAAATGATTATAGCACAGCAAAGTGGTCAGTGAGCACTTAAACAATGTAATATGAGCAAGGGTTGGCAAGAGTCCGTGCCGTGCGCTCGCGAGCGGTGGAGCAGCCACTGCTGGGTCCTTCTCAAGGACGGCTGAAAGAGGAGGCCAGCAGGGGCCACTATGGGAAAAAAGCGAGAAAAGAGGTGGGGGCCGGAAAGAGCTCAGGTTCAAGTTCCAGCACTGCCACTGACAAGCAGAAGAGAGGGCTGTGAAACAGCTTGCTGGGGGATGTCGGTCCAGAAGCATGGGCATTTCTATGTGTCGGGCAGTAACTCTGTTACAGGGAACAGTGATCTTGATTGTAGATTAGACCCTTTGCTTTCTTTTTCTTTTCCACAATGTGGTTGTTCTAATGAGGTCTGCTGAAGGGTGAGATTGATACAAGTTGGCCAAAATAGGGTCTTCAGGATTTCCTTTGGGCTACTGTTACTTCTGCTCCCCTTGTCCTCCCACTACAGCAGACAGCTGAAGATTGCTGGGGCGCCTGGGTGGCTCGGGTCATGACCTCACGGTTTGTGGGTTTGAGCCCTGCTTCGGGCTCTGTGCTGATGGCTCAGAGCCTGAAGCGATGCTTCCGATTCTATGTCTCCCTCTCTCTCTACCTCTCCCCACTTGTGCTCTGTCTCTGTCTTAAAAATAAATAAACAAAAGAAAAAGTTAAAAAAAAAAGACTGCTAAGCCACCCCGTCCCATACTGTGTAAAATAAGTATACAGAGAGCAACTTTCTGAGAAACAACATTAGGCATCTTTTCCTGCATCTCTGTGAAGTAAACCCGGGGAAGGATCAGGCAGTGCTCCAGCACGTTCAGTGGCAGTGTTTACTGTGTAGGGGTGTTTCCTGTGCTCAGACTCGGTTTTAAGCTTCTTGAGGGCGAGGCTGGCTCTTGATGCCCCTTTATTTGGATCTCAGTGTCTAAGACAGGGTGGCAGACGGATACTGGATCCAGGGATCCAATGTTCCGGGTTCTAGGGGCACCTGGTTGGCTCAGTCGTTTAAGTGTCTGACTTTGGCTCAGGTCATGATTCTGTTTCCCTCTCTCTCCGCCCCTCCCTGCCTCACGCTCCGTCTCTCTCAAAAATAAATAAACGTTAAAAAAAATTTCAAAGTTCCAGGTTCTAGTTGCAGCTCTGCCCTTCAAAAGTGACTTGAGTCCTCTTCAGCCTCAGTTTCCTCCTCTATAAAGTGGGAGTTACCTACTTCATGGGTTACTGTGCAGTGCAGGTTAGACAAAGTGTGGGGAAATGCTCCCGTGGCCCCAGCAGTGCTGTCCAAGTGGGAGACAATGTGGCGAGGGCTGGCACTTCTCAGGAACCAGGCACTGGCCCACTCCCTCGCTGAGGACAGGGAGGCACAGAAGTGGCTGATCCTACCTGAACCTGCTGTTGAGGAAATGCCCAGTGGTGGAGGTGAGGGGACAGGTGACCCTGAAAGCCTGCAGAGTGACAGCAGTCTCTCTCTCACTGCTCCTCTTGGGAGATCTCTGCGAGCTCTTTCCTGCTACAAGCTGGCTGCTGGCTTGGTCCTGTGTTTATTCGCACATTTTCCATCTTGTTTACTGAACCCTACAAGTGCCAAGCATTGTGCCGCCAGGGGTTGAGACCTGAATGGTGAGCACAACTAGATGAGGTCCCTGCCCTTCTTTCCCAAACAGGTTTGGACTCAGACTTATGCACCAAGAGAGAGTTGGAGAACTAGCTTCATGTAGCCCCAGGGACAGAGGCAAACTTTTTAATGTTGTGTTTTAGTGGGATCCTAGAGTTAGCTGAAAAATATCAACATGCTGGGGCAAGGTCCAATAAGAAGAAGAAAAGGAAGAAAAGGTAAATTCCCCCCAACCAACCCCCTTTTGGGTCTTCCTTACTGTGCCCCCCCTCAGGTTTCAAGGATCCTATTCTTCACAACTTTACCCCTTGTTGAAACTAGCTCTCACCAAATTTATTCATGCAAAGGGGCTCAGTGCTCTGGTGGAGCTACATTTAATAGGAGTGAAAGCCTTCAGGTAAAGGACGATGCCCTTGCTAAAGGGAGAGAGGTCAGAGGTCACCCCAAAATCACCTAAAATGTACACACACAACGGTGGTCACTTCAGACTGGCATTTCCAGGGACAATGAGGGGAGAAAGTAGGGACTTATGGCAGGGGTGAGTTCTCCCAGGCTACCCTTTGTGGCCTCTGAAGGTTTCCAAAGATCAGGGAGGAGGAAGGGCAGGAGCAGATGCTGTTGGCTTTTGTTTAGGGAAGGTGGGTTCGCAGGTGCTTATTCCATTCCTAACAGCAATTAACTAGGTAATTAGCTACATAAACAAAAAGCAGGGAAAAAAGGAAGAGCTTAAGATTTCAGTAGCCAGAACCCAGAAAAGCTCCACCCCAGACTCACTGCTGACCAAGCTGCCAGACAGCCCCACTGGGAATTTCCAGCAGGATCTACGATTTTCCTCCCAGCGACAAAACGAAGACGCATTTTGTGATAAGACAACCCTGCCCCCTGCAAAAGCCCGAATTCCAGCAAGACTATAGGTAATATGAACCCCAAGTGGACTCATTAAAATAGAAGCTTCTGTTGTAAAAGAGACACTCAAAACCACACAAAACAAATGGGCTGCACTGGGAATGATGCCAGGTAAAGGAAGAGGACTTTGCCGGCTACCCCATAAGTCCCTTCGCGCATTTGTCACACTGCCCACCCCCCGGGGGCCTTCAAAAGCAACCACACTCCTAACTTCCTGTCTTCAGCTCCTTGTGCTTACTCATGGCTCTATCACCCAACATCCTTAGCCACTGGAGGCTAGTCTTGCCCATGTTTTAGATGTCTTGTAAGCTTCCTTTAAGCTTCTCCATCTCTGCCTTTTCCTTACAAATTATCTGTTGAAGACTCAGGCCACCTGACCTGCAGTTCTGGATTTTGCCTTGGTGCATGCCAACACGTCCATGTGGACTCATTCTTAAATTTTTATAATGTTTATTTATTTTTGAGAGAGAGAGAGAGAGAGAGAGAGAGAGAGAGAGAGAGAGAGAGAGAGAGACAGAGCTTAAGCAGGGTAGGGACAGAGAGAGGGAGACACAGAATCTGAAGCAGGCTCCAGGTGCAGGGCTGTCAGCAGAGAGTCCAACACAGGGCTCGAACCCACGAACCAAGAGATCATGATCTGAGCCGAAGTTGGACGCTCAACTGACTAGACCACCCAGGTGCCCCAAATGCACTCATTCTTAATCCAAGTAATCACCTGCTTGAGAAAAACCCTGTATTCAAGCCATGTTCTTAAGGAGGGCACCCCCATCATACTTTCCCACAGTAGTGGAATGAGACAGGAAGAGAATGTGATCTGGGGGAGCTGTCTGTGGAACTAGTGGTTTATGACATTTTTCCCCTGCAATTGGAAGTGACTGGGGAGTTCTTCTCTTTAATTCCTTTCAAGATAGTTTGCTTTTGTAGGAAACACATTTGGAATGGGGTTTGGCATCGCACTAGGCTCCAAGGCCTGGGGTTGTATACTGTTAAGTTTTATCAAAGACGATTGTATAATAGGAGCCTGGATATAGCAAAACCCAAAGGAATGTAGACCACTAACCAGACTCCCCGAATGAAATAAATATAAATGATAGGTGAGGGGAAGATTAGAGCTGGCCATTTACTTATGGTTTGGAGCAAGAAAAGTTACACTTAGAAAGTTTTACCTTTCTTTAATCTCAGCAGACCATCCCACAAACATAATCATTAGCATTTTCAGAGGCTTTATTAAATATTGACTTAATAAAGAGCACATGCACTTAATAGTGACCTCTAGATGTCCCCAGTAAGTCCAGGACCTTAAATTGCATACTCCAGGGCTATGGCACCACAAAATGGACAAAAGAAATCAGCAATGTTGTACTAGGAGATGAGAGGCTTTTTAACACTTAAAATTAAAGGCGCCTGGGTGGCTGAGTCGGTTAAGCGACCAGCTTCAGCTCAGGTCATGATCTCATGGTTCGTGAGTTTGAGCCCCATATCAGGCTCTGTGCTGACAGCCCTGAGCCTGGAGCCTGCTTCGGGTTCTGTGTCTCCCTCTCTCTCTCTCTCTGCGCCCCGCTCATGCCCTGTCTCTCTCTCTTCCAAAAATAAGTAGATGTTAAAAAATTAAAAAAAAAAATTAAATACATGTGGGGTCTGTTTTGATTTGCACAGAAAGAAAAAGCCCCCAAACTGATGGATACAAGAAAAAATTCAAAACTCAAGGCACCCTTCAAACTCACTAGGCTCCTGACCCTACTTTGAGAACTTTATCACAGTTGTCTAGAGCCACGGAAGGGCCCTGAGAGACGTCAGAGGGGAACACAAATTAAGCAGAGGCTTGGACTGATCACATTCTGATTCCATGTCTATATTTCTTTCCTTGGTTCTCCCAGGGGTTTTATTTGTGAAGGAAATCAGGATGGTGTGTCCCCCTCCCTGGTAACAGTAGGGAGAAGGCAGGAATGGGAAGGAGTGGGGAGAATCAGGAGAACTTAATGCACACTGGACAGACAGAATAATTTCTTTCCTGGGCTCATGAGTTTTTCTTATCTTTTTTTAAGTTTTTTTTTTGAGAGAGAGAGAGAGAGAAAGAGAGTGTAAGAGAGAGCACATATGTAAACAGGGGAAGGGAGAGAGAGAGAGAGAGAACGAACCCCAAGCAGGCACTGTTAGCACAGAGCTCAACGTGGGGCTGGATCTCACAAAATGTGAGGTCATGACCTGAGCCAAAATCAAGAGTCACAGGCTTACCTTACTGAGCCACTCGGGCACCCTAGGATTTTAAAAATCTGCTTGCAAGATTGGGTTGCTGCTCTTAGAGTGTAGATAGTAAGTGAGTTCCAATTTGGTAAGTTTTTACAACGCTTTAGGGTACAATGATGACAATGGTGTGTTAAAAATTCTAAAACCAAACTAATTTGAAATCACTTTCACTGAAAAGGCAAATATGATTCAGAAGCTTTTTTCTTATTCTTAGTTCCTGTCCTAGGCTGCCTTTCTGAAAGATCTGACACTTCCCGGAACTGCTTCCTGCCTGGGCTCTGTGACCCCGTCCTGCAGGGGCTCCAGTCTAAGTCCTCGCCTTCCCCGCTGCTCCTCTGGGCCCGTCTCGGGCGCACTAGGAACTCCACACAGTTCTTCCTCGAGCCTTGTTCTTGCCCCCTTTCCTCTACCCTAAACTCTACCATGGAATCCTCTCTTCCTACGTTTTCCAGCTTCGGCCTTGAAGAGCCACCTAGCATCTGACCGTCCTGAAGGGCCCAAGGGTGATGTCCAAAGGCAGACCCCAACCTGGAAAGGGTGTTAAATTTACCATGGCTTCCATGCTTCTGTTAGCTCACTTCTCATGCTGGGCCGGGCTCAGTCTAAGCGTGTTATGTGCATCATGGCATTTAATTTTCCACTGCCTCTCTGAGGAAGCATTTTCTACATTTTCCACGCAGGAGATTTCAGCTGGGAGAGGGCAGGAACCAGGCAAGGCAGAGCTGAGATGTGAGCCCATCTCTGGGCCCAGGTCTAAAGTACCACACTCTTCTGTCTGAAGTGGGAGATTTTGCCCTCGTGTTTTTGGACATCAGAAGGATGCAAGAGCTTTGGGGTTTACTCCTTTGGTGGGCCAGAGGGAGGACAGAGCAGTGGTCACAGGGTCTAGCTCTGTTGCCCCTGCCATGCAGCTGTGGGAGAGGGCCCTGCCCTGCCTGTAGCCAGCCCCCCTCCCCCACTGACCACTTAGCTTCCCCACGAGGGTCTACAACTGAAAGCGGGTGTGAGGTCTTTGCTTCGTACCTCCCACACTTCCCAGGCTGGAACGTAATGGGACTTCCAGGGACGGTGCCATTTATACACAGACCAGGGCCTGGGCATTCCTTCTTGGTAAACGGTGTGCATCAGTTCACAGGAAACTACTTTTACATTTGAATCAAAGAAAGTTCTGGGACATGTGGGGAAGAGGCAGAGACATGCATGGATCTGTCTTTAGATGGGCAACACGCTCTTGAACCATCATGCTGAAGAGGCACTAGAGCAGGGATCTTCAAACCCTCCCTGAGCCATTTTAGAGTCTTCTTGAATAACACCTCCCTACTTCACAGACCCATGTTCCCCACCACCAAATACTCCATAGAAATGAAATGATTGGTGGCCCTTTCTTCTAGTTTGTTCTTAGCTTTTTACCTTACGAGGATCTAGTTTTGTCAGCCAGGTTGGGAGCATGGGGTGGGGGTGGGGGATGAAGAGGAATATGGAAATAGCTATTGGACTTCCATGTACTCCTCATGACTTTCTTTAGTAATCTCTACACCCAATGGGGCTGGAACCCTTGAGATCAAGGGTCACATGCTCTTCTGACAAAGCCAGTCAGGCATCCCTTATTATGTTTCTTACTCATTGGGAGTCTGCCCTGAAATGATATCGTGGGACTCAGGTTTAGCCTGGACTGCTCGCTCCCAGGGCCCTCACACAGGCTGGCTGGATCAGGGCCTGGCAGAGGGAGGCTAAGCCGCCATGTTGGAGGAGTAGCCACTCCAAAGAACCATGTGCTTAGCTAGTATGTGTGCATGTGTGTGTGCGTGTGTGCATGTGTGTTAGGATGACTTACCCTGTGTAGTTGGTTGTGGTAGCAAGTGAGATGTAATCAGAGACCCTAAAAAGCTCATAGCAGTGAAACTGCCCTTGGACTGATCTCACACCACAGGTTCCTGCCCACACATCCAGCCCTGTTCCTCCTACTGGAACACAGGGAGTTAAAAACGAAACAGCCCTGGAAAATGGAGACCTAATTATCCATGGCAATTTAATAAATAACTAAGGTTTACTAGGCCTTATTAAAATAAATGTATAGTGTATTTTCTTATGCTCTGACATTCACTTCTTTACTTGTCAGCACCTGCTGGCAGCAGCTGGAGCAATCTCACCAATTTTGTTGCATGTGCAAATCAATTTGATTTTCTCCCAAAAAGATAAAAACCAGTAATGGGATTAAGTTACAATTAAGGCATGTCATTAAAAGCACAGGCAACGTGAAAAGGCTGAGGAGGACCTGTCTTGAGGTCACCGGTGACATCCTTCCGCCCAAGGTGAAAAGATTTCCCCCCCTCATTCTCCTGCCTGTTCTGCTCTATGTGATGTTGTGGTCCATCAATAAGCCTCTTCCTACTTCTTGAAATTTCATCCTCTTTTGGCTTTCATCATGCTGTTCATGTGCCTGGTTCCCCTCCTGGCTCTCACAGTGGCTCCCTAACTGTCCCTCTATCCGTCTGTCCATCCATCCATCCGTCTGTCCATCCATCCATCTGTCTGTCCATCCATCCTTCCACCCACCCATCCATTTGTCCATCCATCCGTCCATCCATCCATCCATTCATCCATCCATCCCTCCATCCATCCATCCAACCAACCATCCATCTAATAGTTATGACAAGCACTGGAAAAAATGACAAAGTATGTTTATACATGCTTTTACAGTTAAAAAATGCTTATATGTATTATTTCATTAATTTTTCATCACAACTATGTGAGGTGGCTGTTGGTACCCCCACGTTAGAGATGAGGAGACAGGCCGTGAGAGGACCTGTGCTTTATTAACAACAACACAACCAGCAGGTGGCAGAGTCTGAACATGAATTCTGTTTTTCATCCCAGTAAGAATTCACAATGGCACTCTCCTACCTACTGGTCAAGCGTAATTTCTCCACTAGTCACACTGCTCCTAATTAAATGTCATGATCCAGTAGATACATATTTATTGAGACTGTGCTAGGCTCTGGGGGATGTAAAGACTGGGTTCCTTCCCTCTCACAGTATGTCACCTGGTGGGGGAGATAAATATTAATCATATGGTCACACAAGGAACATTTGTTTTTGAGGTATAAGAGAGTGCTGACTTAGTTATGAAAACCAAAGAACTCTTCCAGGAGGAAGTAATCATTAAGATTACTGCACTGTTTGATAGAACATCCTGAAGAATGAGTCAGAGTTGGCTTCAGGATGATGGGGAAAAAAAAATCATACAGAAGAGGAAAAGCATGTGCAAGGGCCCTGTGGTAGCAGACCCCAATGTGCTGAGACTCTGAAGGTCAGCTTGATTGGCATATAGAGTGAAAGGGGGCCTGGCATTGGATGTAGTTCAGATCATGCAAAACTTTATGGCTGTGATAATCATTTACTTTGAGCTTAAAAGCAATGGGAAACCACAAGTCAAGACAATGATATGATTAACTTTGCTTTTTGATTCTGACTTTTGTGTGCAGAATGGACTGTAGAGGGGCAAAAGTGGAAGCAGAGAAAACAGCTGAAACAGTTTTGTACTTGTCCGAGTGAGATGTGATGACAGCTTGGACCAGGGTGGTGATGGTGGTGGAAATGGAGAGAAGAATCCCACAGATGCCCCTTGCTCTGCTCAAGCCCGTTTTCTCTCTACACCCTGTCACCAGGGTGTGCTCACGAATTTGCAGTACATGTGAGCTCGTCCTCACTGCAGGGCTCTGCTGGAGTCTCCTCTCCCAGGAAGCCTTCTCCAGCAATGCCAGTCCTCCAAGATCTTTCAGATGTTGTGTCTACATTCTGCACTGTCCATTCTCACACCTGATTCTTCTCAATGGCTTGGGCGCTCTCTGGTCCATTTCTGGAGATGCCTTCATTTGTCTTGTTGTCTTGCTTTCTCCCTTTGGAAAGTAAATGCTTTGTTGGCATTTGCTGAATGGTATCAACAGGGCTCCTTTGGAAATTACGTTTGTAAATGATTACTCATGCCAATTGCCTTATCTCTTCTCTCTAAATTAAACACTGGTTGCTTAAATCTGTCTTCATGATCTTGTTCTATCAAAACGTATGTCCCAATTTTTCTGTAATTTCCTCTAAACTCTTTCCCACATTTCTCTTAGCAGAAAGCAGCTTCAGAGGGAACCAAGTGCGAGGGCGGGGTGGTGGGGGGCCGGAGTGTAATTAAACCGGGGCTGTCTGACCAGAATTCCCATACCTTTTAATGGGGCATTTGATTAATCCTTTCCACAGGCACCATTATTCATGCCTTGATGGAATCTCATTTTATAGCCCTTAATACACGGACCCAATTTATCCACATCACATTGTATTCTAATACTTGTCATCCAAGTTATTAGCTATCTCCTTCTTGGTGTAAAATCATCAGCAAGTTTGATTAGCTTATTCCCTGGGGATGATAGGAGAGATAAGGACAGACACAGTACAATATGACCACCAATGGTTCTGCATTTGTAAAAGAAGACTGCTAAACAGGATCCACTCACGCAGCCTGGGTGCCAACATAAATATGCGCCCCCAAGGGAAGGTCTCTGTGTGTGACCCGGGAGCCAAAGCCACAAAGGGTCGACTGCTGCTGTGCCTAAGCGGTACGAGCCATCATCCCAAATGGGGTCAATTTAATTAAAAAAAAGAGTGGGGCTCCCCTCTCCTGCTTCCTAACATCCCTCACTACCCCAAATCTCTTTCCTGGAAGGCACAGCCCAGAAGCTCCCCTTTACTGCAGGATGCTGCGTCTGCCTGGAATTGCCCTTCTTTGCCTAGGCAGGACCTGGGCAGCCAGATGACCTGAAAGATGCCGGTGCTGTTGACGGCTCCTTCTCCATTGCAGAGATTCTTCCTCTTCTCTGGAACCAAACCTGAGCCTTGGGACTCACAGGCGACTTCAGTCCCTTGTAGGCAAGGTAGCCCCTGGCCTGAAGAGAGAAGTAGCCTGCACAGCTCCTACAGGATAGTGGGCTCAAAGCCCACAGAGCTTCCTGTGCCCCTTCCTGTCCACAACTGTCGGGAGCTGCCAGAAGAGCTGCCAGAAGAAAAGGCACGTGCCTTGACCTGCAAGATCAGCCACCCGCACAGCTGAGCTGCGTTATCACCTTTAGCTGAGGCCTTCTTGTTTACCTCCCAAGCCTGCCTTGTTAGCCTCTTGGGGGGCATGCTGACGCTGCAGTCCTCGCCCTTGTTTCTTAGCAACTAACTCACGTCAACTGCCCGCCTTCTACCCTTTATAAGACATGCGTGGTCTCTCAATAGAGAGCGGCTTGATCAGAAACGCTTGCCTGGCCTCCACTCTCTGTGCCCCCTGCCCTGCCCTGCCCTCACTCCCTCTCTCCCTCTCTCGGGACCCGCGCCGACTGACCAGCTAGCAGGGACACACAACCACCTCTCCTCAGCGCGATCGGGCAAATCTGCCACAGCCCCCTCTGTATCAATTATTCTGTACTTTTCTGGGCCTGGCAAGAGGAGGATGAAAGGGGCTTGCTGTGTGGCGGCACACCTCCTTCAACAGGTGATGCCTCATTGCCTTCCCCTTGAGTGGGGGCCAGCCTGAGGGACCTGTTTCAGCATTCTGGTTTCTTCTCTCTCTCAGGTTGTTGGCTCTGGGGAAAGTTAATTGTTATGTTGTGAGCAGCCCTGTGGAGAGGCCTATGGCCAGGTGAGGGCGCCATCTTGGAAGAGGGCCCTTTGGCCCCAGTCAAGCCTTCAGATGACAGCAGCTCACAGATGACAGCTGGACCCCAACCTCACGAGAGTCCCTGAGCCAGAACCACCCGGCTAAACCACTCCAGGTCTGTGACCCATGGAAACTATGGAAACTGTACAAGACGAGAAGTACTTGTTGTTTTAAGCTGCCGGATGTTGGGGTCATTTGTTACAGAGCAATAGGTTACTTATGCACTCTCGCTACTTCAGAAGGTCTTGGTCCCCTCTTTCCCTTCAACTACCTTCTCAGGTTCCATTTTGATATCTTCTCTCTGTTCAGGCAGTCTGGTATCCCTGGGGTACCCTCTATTGGCCTGTCTCTGGACTCTACTGAGGGTCCTCATAGTCTCAAGGACTCTTTCTTGAAAAGAGGGGGATGCATGGTGGCAGAGAGTGGGGTGAGCTTCTTGGTGGTCTGGGTTTGGGAATTCTAGCTCTTTGCCTGCCATCCAACGTGACAATTGGACTTAGCACGACTTTTTTTTGCAGAAAGCAGCCTTCCTCAGGCCATGAAACTCCCTCTGTGTTTCTGTATCCCGTGGGCCTAATGACTTCAGTCAGGCCGACAGCCAGCATGAAAAGACTTCACAAGGAACTTGTTCCCTTTTGTATCATACGCTCATCTCCTTGTAGCCTTCCTGCTCATCTGCAGTTTCTGCAAAAGATCATGTCTCGGTTCAGCTTTGCAGTTAAGCGCCTCTGACACTAAGTAGAGATTCCCAAAATGGATGGAGGCACACTGGCTTGAGTGTTGTAAGGTGAACCACCCCCCCAACCCCTCCCGGACTGGGTGTGTCCTGCCAGCAAAGACCACAATTAAGAAGAAGGTGGCGATCTGATTCTCACATCTCTCATAATTATACAAGGAACAAAATGCAGTTTTCTTTTCCTTTTTTTTTCTTTTAATGTTTATTTATCATTGAGAGAGAAACAGTGCAAGTGGGCAGGGGAAGGGCAGAGAGAGAGGGAGACACAGAATCTGAAGCAGACTCCAGGCTCTGAGCTGTGAGCACAGAGCCTGACGTGGTGCTCAGACTCAAGAACCACAAGATCATGACCTGAGCTAAGTCAGACACTCCAACTGACTAAGCTCCCCAGGAGCCCCCCAAATGTAGTATTTGACTACAAAAAAAAATCCAGGTTGATTTGCTATCTGATCAAATCCTGGTAATTTTTAGAAAATCTTAGTTCCCCAGGACAAGCTCAGACAACTACAGATGTCAATGTCTTGGAAATCTTGAAACAGGTGAAAAATCAGCAGACCTAAGCAGCAGTTCTCAAAAAACAGCCCTGGGCAACAGTATCATCTGCAGGCTTGGTGAAAATGCACATTCTCAGGTCCCACCCCAGACCCATCAGATCAGAAGCTCTGAGGGTGGGGCTCGTCAGTCTGTGTTTTAACACACCTCCTGCACAATTCAGATGCATGGCTAAAGGTTGAGTATCACTGACTTAAAGGATTAAATACCTAAATTATTGATTCCTTCATTCATAAGACATTGACTGAGTGCCTATTTGCCAGATACTCTGGGACAATGAAGAGGAATGATAAAGAACTCCTTCCTCATGCAGTTCAGTCTTTCCTTCTCTTGCTTTATGACCATACTTGAAAAGAAAGAAGGAATTTAAGCCACCAATCCAAGGAATGGAAATCGTTCTTTACATGTAACTCTTTTCAGTGGATAAGAGGCACACCAAAACTTCCACCCCCCCTCTCCAGGAATAATCATACTCTCAAAATAGTAACTTTTCTAAAGTAAGTAAATGTGTGTGTTTAATATATCATGCACAGCTGGTTCGCCCTTTTAAGCTTAAAAAAAAAAGATGATGTGATTTCGCCATGAATGAAATACAAAATTACCTTAAATATTCACTTAGATTCGCACCTGTCTTTTATGAACATATTAGTCTATCATGTCATCCTCCTGATTAAAAAATTTTTTAAAATGTTTTATTTATCCTTGAAAGACAGAGCATGAGCGAGGGAGGGGCAGTGTGAGAAAGGGACACAGAATCCAAAGCAGGCACCAGGCTCTGAGCTATCAGCAGAGCCTGAAGCAGGGCTTGAACTCACAGACTGTGAGATCAAGCCCTGAGCTGAAGTCAGACACCCAACCGACTGAGCCACCCAGGCACCCATCCTCTTGATGAAGTAAGAGCTTTTGTAAGTCTAAAGAAGTCATAACAGCTAAGATGTTTTGTGTGCTTCCTCTGGCTAGGCTTGGGGATATTTCTACATTTGATCTTCTCCTGATCTTATAAAGTAGATGCAGCAAACACACACAATCAGTAGAGGAAGAACAGAGGCCGGAAGAGGCAGAAAGGGATCCGGACCCATTCCTTAACCTCACGCCAATTACCCTCTTGTGATGTACTCCCAGCCCCCTAGATCATTTCGTTGCTTATTAAACTACTGGTTAAATGGGAAAACATAAAAGGAAATACCACCCTCCCCTAATAGATTTCTAGTAAGAAACTACTGGGGAAATTTCAATAGGGGGATTTATTTTTAAATGTGAAAGGTCACGCTAGATTTCTCCTTCAGTACTGTAGATAATTAGGAGTTGGCCATAAAGCCCTTATGGGGCCTGCGAGAAATCTGCTCCATGCTCAATAGATCCAGCTTTGAGAAAAGACTCCACATTTGTTCCTTTCTCAGGGTGCCTCAGTGATGGTCAATGACTCATTGCAATACTATCAGACCAGAGGATTTCCCTGTGGCTAACGATGAACTTGAGTTGATCCAGCCAAGCCTGGGCTCTTGTGACTGTAGCTGCCCAGTTAATCCGGCAGCCATGGTGGAGAAGGGTGTGACTGATGGCCACAGAAGACATCAAAGCTGTCTGGCAGGACCAATGACACACTCAGACCCTGGCATGGCCACCAGGCCTGCTCTGGCTAGAGGAGTTCATCCACCGCACAGGACTATCCTTTATTGACACGGGTGTCACGGGTCACCCATGTTTTGGCATGCAAGGGGCATCAGGAGGCCTCATCTGCATATTGCATCCTTGCAAATAACTTGGTGACTTTAGCTACACACCACCAGGGAAGTGGACAGTCCACGTGAGCTGCGTAGAAGGTTATCTTTCAAGCCATATACAGAGCACGCAATGTGAGGTGAACTGAAATGCAACCACCTCTCCCACTGGCCCTCTGTCCAGGCTTTTTAGAACACTGAGCCCAACCCCTATCTATTTCTCATTCAGGGGTGCTTGTTGGCTTCTGCCAAGGCACTGACTTGATAGGTGGCATTTTGTGGCACTAGAGACATAAGGTGCGCTCACAAGTGTATGATTCATTTCAGGATTCTGAAATGAGAAACATACCTATCAATGGCACACCGGGAGCTGGGAGATTCTGAGAAAGCATTTTATGCATAGAAATGGAACACACGATGAAAAAACTTGCTTATGGTTACGATCGCGGAGCCAGGGACCACCCCACTGTGCTCTCCACCCTTGTGGAGTGACGGCTCTGCGGGAAACCGCGGGGATTAGACGTTCCTGCGTTTGGACACCCATATGCCGCCTCATTTATCTACCTGTGACAGGGACAGTGCTGGAAGAGAATCAAAAGATGACAAACTGCTTCTGGTTTTAAAGGAGCTGTTCAGGCTGGGTGTACGCCCAGGGGGAACCGGTTCTCATGCCAGGAGCCATCACTTCATCCCCTCGTAAGGCCACATTCCGGCAAACACCAGCCAGCAGATGACTGCTGTCTCCTTTCACCGGTGGATTTAAAGACACTTGCTCTGAAAGCCTGCAAGCCAGTCACTCTGAAGACGTGTGCAGCAGAGAGCAGACCTGCCCACACACTGCAGTGAGGCGGGCCGGCAGGCGTTAGACGGGAATTCCAGATGAGAGGGATCTCTCCCATGTTGAGGCAGACAGATAACAGGGGAATGATTCTGTAGGATTCCAGAGCAGAGATACAGTATCAGTAAATGACGATGGGAAAGACAGACTTGTGTGAGATAAACAGACAAAAGGTTCTAGGACACTGGCCACGAGGATCTGCTTTTGTGGATACAGCCGGTGGTCCAGCCAAGAGCTGGCGGTCATCTGGCTGCGACTCTTCTTCTCCTTTCCAGCCGATGCTGTCTCTCTGGGAATGGCCGTGTAATTCATGGTCAACACACTCAGTCCTCTGGCGGGGACTCTCCTTAGCCAGTCCAGCTTGCCTGTCTTCTCTGCGGTGCGCTGGAGTTCGCAAGGCTGGAGAAGGCCTCACCATGCTTACGCAGAGAGACCCGGCGCACCCTCAGTGTTACACTCGCGTTTACTCATGTTAGCCTCCTGACCACCTCTAAGACTGATAGCAGCCTCATTTTGTAGATGAGAAAACTGAGGCAGGGAGAGCTTGAGGGACTGGCTGGTGGGGAGCAGAGCCACCGGCCCACCGAGGCAGCTTGGCTCCAGCGTCTGGCTTGTGGCTGACACCCGTGCTGCATCCCTGGTCCAGTCCTCTTTCAAATACAGCAGCTGAGCCCCACACGGGCACTGGTTTGTCTTCCTCCTGCCCCTGGCCCAACCCTCTAGGAGTCAGCGGAGGGCCAGAGCTGGGGCACAGAGCCTGCGATGTGGAGAGACACAGGCTCATCTCCAATCGCCTGTTCGTTTCTAAATTCGGGCCAGACGTTCAAACGTTTATTTTGTGCTTGTTTGTTTTGGACATTCCACCATGTTGCCCCAGACCAATTCAGAGATGGTGTCTCTGTTTTCCTTCCTCAGACAAGCACCTTCCCCTTTCCCTCACACCTCTCCCGGCTCTGGCAAGGCGCCTGCTGCCAGTGACTGACGTTCCCTGCCTCGCCCCATCTTACGTTTCAGCTAAAAACTCCTTTTTCCACATGGCAGCGAGGCGTATTTATAGCACAAGTCACACGCCAAGGCGTTTTCAAGTTATTCATTTCTAAGAATAACCATGGAGTGTAAGCACCATGACCATTCCAGAGATGGGCAAAGAGAGGCGGGAGGTCACGGTAAGGCTGCAAAGGAGTCCTAAATTACCGGGTCTCCTGAACCACTTATATACAATTCTCTCTCCAAATTGCTTCCTCCCATCTTCCTGTTTAACAGGCTTATCTGAGGCCTGGGAATGAGAGATGTTATCAAGATCAAATTGTATTGTATCTGCGCCTATAATCGAGCTCTCGGAATAGTAACAAGGAACTCTAAGCTCTGGTGGCAGGAACGTCAGGGCTCAGCTTTCTGCCAAACCCCATTCTCATTAGTAGGTTTACATGCAGGAAACACATACTTGGAGTTTCTGGCCCGCACAATTCTCTCAGCACCGGTTGTCACTAATCAGAATGCTGAACGGATTTATTCTCATGCAGGACACAACCAAATGCCTACGGTGCTGCTAAAATGACCATAAGTTTGTTCTGATGGAATCTTCTGGCCAGGAAATGAAAGGGTGAATCCTAGCCTCATAGCAGACTGAATACTATTCCTTCAGACTCAGAACTGGTAAGACACTGTTTCAAAGAGTTATTACAGAAAGTGGACCCCATGGGAGGCAACTGCAACAAAGTCGGATGATGTGCTGGTCGCCTGTAGGTCTGGGGTTAGAGATGGCAAAGGTTGGAAGTGGCATAAAGGTATACCTGCCTCCACTATTTTGCTGCTGCTGTGCGTCTTTTCCCCCTGGGGGTCTCTGTTCATGAAGAATGCACTGAGGTCACGTTCAGGAGTCCTGAGTACTAATCCCGGCTCTGCCCCTATCAGTCGGTGACCTTAGGAAAGTCTCTGAACTCCTCTGAGCTTCCAAATCTGGAAGCCAGTTGTTATCACAGTAATGAACAAGCTCCTAGTGAGTGCTTCGTAAATGGCAAGATATTGCAGAATTCGAAGATATCTCTGGAGACATGTGATCACCCTCCAAAGGCCGTAGTGAGAACAGAAACCTCTAATCTCTGTATTCAAAGGAATCATCTTACAGAGATGCTGCTGCTAAGTGGCATTTAGGGGTGGCCCCAGAAGGCAGTCTATATGACAACATTCAAAAGGAGGCCAAGGGGAGGCTATTTTTCTTGTTTGCCCTCTCTCCTTATGTTCACCTCTGAGTCCTATCTCACCATTCAATGCAAAGCTGGGCACACGGTGGGTACTCATAAATGTGAGGCAAATCAAGGAATGCCACTCTATTCCGCATGATGCTGTCCAGCTCTCCCAGCACCACCTGCTAAAGAGGCAGTCTTTTTTCCATTGGATACTCTTTCCTGCTTTGTCAAAGATTAATTGGCCATACATTTGTGGGTCCAGTTCTGGGCTCTCTATTTTTTTTCCATTGGTCTATGTGTCTGTTTTTGCGCCAATACCATACTGTTTTGATGATGATGGCTGTGTAGTAAAGGCTAAAGTTTGGGATTGTGATGCCTCCCGTTTTGGTTTTCTTCTTCAATATTAGTTCGGCTAACAGGGGACCATGGGAAGGGGAAAGTGGGGGAAAGAGTTGGGGAGAGGGAGTGAGGCAAATCATGAGAGACTTTTGAATGCTGAGCACAATCTGAGGGCTGAAGAGGGAGGGGGGAAGGGAAAGGGGAGTGATGGTCATGGAGGGGGCACTTGTGGGGAAGAGCACTGGGTATTATATGGAAACCAACTTGGTAATAAACTATTAATAAAGCTAAAAAAAAAAAAGGAATGCCACTCTAAGGATTTTAATCCCTAGTGCGGAAAATTCCCATGGGGGAAGGAAAGGGGCTCAGGGGGTAGTTTCTGGAAGCCTGAGTCTATGGTGACCAGCCGACTTGGACCCAGGGGACTTCCCAAGACAAGCTGTTCACTCTACCAGGTGTCATACTTGAATATCCATTTTGCCTCCTCTCAGAGGGAACCGAATAAGGGATCCAAAGGGAAGTCTGGTGGAAGGCATGTGTGTCTCAGATTTCCTAAAGAGTAGATGCCTAGAGATTTATTGTCTTAACAGTTTTCCCCCCTTTTGGTCCCATTAACTGCAATTTTCCAAGCTGATACCACCTTTTCGCTGTCAGGAATCCAACAGAAGCACATCCCTTCTATTTTTCCTGCATCAGATTATCACCTTTTAGAGATTTCTCTGAGCCTTGTCAGTGGCTTCCTGCCACCAGTGAAATCTTCTACTGAACAACCCAAGGCATGTGGTGCAAATCAGGAGGACGTGCACTTGGAATTGTCCGGAGTGTTCTGTGCAGTATTCACCAGGACACACGTGTACTGAAGGCTGACTGGTGCGCGAAGCAGGGAAATTATACTTTGGGCTAGTGAGGAGTTGCAATCAGTGGGGACTTCCCCTTTAAAAACTTTCAGTAAAAGCCTGTCCGAGACTATTCAATATTCATAAATGGAAAGCAGAGATGGTGTTTCTGTTCCGCCAAGAGCAATAGCTATTTATCACAGCAAATGACTGAAATAGTTGTACGTACAGTGCTTTACTTGGTGCTGTAAATTACGGTATACAGAAGATTAAACTTAAGCCTAATGCCACCCTTGAGCTTCAACAGCTGAGTCCTGTAAATGGCTACCCGTTAAGAAGAATCTTTTTCCTGGTTACTATTTAAAAGTGTATTAAAAGCTTGTCTTAAACATAAATCACCTGGAAACCTGCCCCTGGCCCCAGGCAGGCTCTTTCTTGGGGCACTGACTCATGGAGTCACATCTAGATGACACAGTGACAGGGCTGAGACTTGAAGCATGTGCCGAGTTGATCTCCAGAGAGAGATCAGAGAAGGCAGACAGAGCCAACAGAGGCAAGAGGGACTCACAGTGTGCAGAATGAGGGCTCATTCTGGGCTCCGTCAGACCTAACGGCCTTAAGAAGACTTTCCAAAGTCCAATGATCCTGAATCCCAAACCACTTCAGAGAGAGTATTTCTGCTATCTGCCATTCTGTGAGGTATCACAGAACCCTGCCCTAGGGCTGGAGCCCCAATCTTTCTAGCTGAATTTTATTCTCCAAGCACTTGTTACTCAAATGTGGTCTGTGTGCCCAAAGCACCAGCATCACCTGGAAGCATGGGTGTCAGAAATATAGACCTACTAGAATCCAGAATCTGCATTTTAGCAATTTAGCATTTCGCAAACCCTTGGGGCATTCACTTGCACATCAAAGTTTGAGACTCAAGGGATAAGTAAGCAGGTGTCAGCAGGGAGGAGCCCCTCCATCCTCTCACTGCAAATCATTGCACATGACAGACAGGACTTATAGGAACAGGTCCTCACAGTGGGGCACAGGGTTCTCAGGCCTCTTTTGTCCAGTCCCACTTCAGAACATTTTCAGGAACTTGAGAGACAGATTCTTTCTTTCTTTCTCTCTTCTTTCCTTCCTTTGAGATTTTAACGGATTTGTACAAAAACAGTTAAACTACAACTTAAAAACATTTTTTTTTGAGATAGATTTTTTACAAACTGGAAATGAATGTATCACTCTGAACTTGACAGATGTCCAAAATTACCCCAGGGTGTAAAACTGAGTGAATTAGCAAAAGATTCATGCTTTAAAAATCAATCGGGGTACCTCTAATGCCCCTGTGAGTCAGCAGGCTGAGAATGCATGGCAATGTTGTGGGCCACGATTTCAATTCTTTAGTGTAATTACCAGGTGATTTAAGAGAAAAGTTGCAAAAATGTTTGTGTTGCATGAGGACACAGAGATCCTGGATAACCATGCCTTTATTAGAAAAGAAATTACTCTTCAGTGCATGTGCATGTTAAAAACTTAATGGCAATCACGAAATAAGATTAAAAAAAATAGATTTATATATTGATATATGTAGAAATAAAATAAAATCTATTGTGGTCAAACTAGCAAATGAAAAATGGGGAGAAGGTTAAGAAAACTTAGCTAATTTAATGAAGGACAGGAAAAGAGAATAAGCAAATAAAAATCAAGGTAATCAGAAACACAAATTAAAAGAGAGAAGTAAGTCCAAATATATAAGTAATCACAATAAATGTAAATGGATAAAACTCAACCTATTACAAGACACTATCAGATTGGACTTTTATAAAAGCTAGCTACATACTGTTTACAAGAGAGCTGTCCAAGACAAGATGACACAGAAAATTTGAAAATAAAAGACCAGAGAGATAAGGTAAATACATATTGACCAAAAGAAAACTGGATAGGAAAGTTAATCAGATAAATTAAGATCTAAGGGGAAAGTTAATGGGATGAAGACTCTGCAGTGAAAAAGCCATGTGTCATAAACCTATATGCCTCCAACAGCAAAGCCTCAATACTGTAGATCAAAGCTGTCCAAGTTCCAGGAGAGACTGACACACTTCAAACCATCGTACGAGATTTAAACCCCCCTACTCAGAAATTACAGACCAAACAGAGAAAAATGATAAGGATATATAAAATCCGAACAACAAAATAATAAATACGTGGAATCTTGCACACAAAAGAGAGATTAAATAAATTTTCTAATCACATAGGACACATTTAAAAAAACAGTCACATGCTGACTAGTTACAAAGGAATTATCATTAAGTTGTAAAATGGATAACTTATAGCTAACAGTCTCTGGCCATCATAAACTAAACCAGAAATCAAAAAAGTAAAACAACAGTAAGACCTCCCCCAACTACTCTTTGTATCTGAAAATGAAAACCGCACTCCTAAATTACCACTTGGTGGTTGTGTGATTTTTCCCCCCTTATATGTGGCCTAGGTGCTATGGGACCAGGTTAATTTACATGACAATTGTCAGAGGCTAGCATCAGAAACAGGAAATTCCCTAACCCATGATAGCTTCATTATGTTGTGTTTTGAACTGAATTATAAACCAAAAGGGAAGGTGAGGTACCTGAGCCCCAGGAGGGAAGAAAGAGGGATGGGCATGGGTTTCTAATGAACCAGGAGTGGGTACAGCTTTTCCCCAGGCTGTGCCCTGTTCAATGCACTATATGCCCATCTCTTTCTGCTCACCACTGCTGGCTGGCCTGCACGTGCCACTGGTACCCGGGCAAGGGTGCTATTCCGCTGACGTGGAGTCTTACCATGACTGGCATTCTGGAATCAATCACCTCAGGTGACAGTTTGTACGGGGCCTTCTGGTTGCTCTTTTTACAGGGCCAACCACTTGTGAAAAATGATCAGGGAGTGCTGCCTAGGAGACACACGGGAAAAAACACACAGGTCCATTTATCCTGTGGAGGAGAAAGCACTTTCCCCCAGGAATCCCTCAAAATAAAACCAAAACCAGACAGATGGTCCTTCCCCTGGACTGTGCTGCCAACCCAGTACAATTCCAGTGCTGGTTGACTAATGAAACAAATATTTGAAAGAAACAACACCAAACAACGGAAAATGGATGGAGTGTAGGATCAGGGTAACGTTGATCCAATGGAATTAATGACAGGTCTGTACATTCTGCAGGGGAGTGGGGGGTGGGAGGCAGAAAGGTGGGAGAGAAAAGAGAGGGGACAGGGCTCTTCTGCCTGCGCCTGGGGCACCTGCGGTGGCTGAACAGCCCATGGTTTCCTGGCTCACACACAAGTCACAGAGCGGGGCAGTTCTCCGGGGCACCCCTCCCCCTCTGGGCCTCCGGCTGGTCTCCCAGCCCCTTGTGGCAAACACCACCACCACCAGTGCATCCCTTCAAAGAGGAGCTGAGGCAGAGGTGCCCCACCTACCAAACTATAGAGTGTCACGAGTGGTAAGGATTTCACAGGGCAGCTGGGAAAGCAGAATAAGAATTTTGAAGGAGCTGCCATTCTTTTTTTTTGTTTTAATGTTTTTATTTTTGAGAGAGAGAGAGAGAGAGACAGACAGACAGACAGACAGAACGTGAGCAGGGGAGGGGCAGAGAGAGAGAGAGAGAGAGAGAGAGAGAGAGAGAGGAAGACACAGAATCTGACACAGGCTCCAGGTTCTAAGCTGTCAGCACAGAGCATGATGCGGGACTCAAACCCACCAACCGTGAGATTACGACCTGAGCTGAAGTCGGTCACTTAACCGACTGAGCCACCCAGGCGTACCTAAATGTTTTTTTAAATGTTTATTTACTTTTGACAAAGAGACAGAGCATGAGTAGGGGGAGGGGCAGAGAGAGAGAGGGGGACACAGAATCCGAAGCAGGCTCCGGGCTCTGAGCTGTCAGCACAGAGCCCGACTCGGGACTTGAACCCACAAACCGTGAGATCATGCCCTGAGCCTAAGTTGGAGGCTTAACCGATCGAGCCACCCAGCCACCTGACAGAGCTGCCGTTCTTAAACACACTGGTAACCTGACTCCTATGTACTGGCAGACAGTGCCATCAAGGTGACACCCAGAGCTGACGGGAATTCGGGTCGCTGAGTGAGGAGGCCAGTCTGGACTGGTGTCACTATGACCCCACTGACGGCATGGAGGCAGCGCCCTCTGCTGGAGGCAGACGCTTGTTGCACAGGGTAACGTATGGGGTGGGGGCAGCCACTTAGGGAGATGAGGGGGAACCACAGGCACAACACAAATAAAGCCACACGCACCTCTGTAGGGGACTCAGGAATCTGAAGAACTAATTCCTGGGGGAGAAAAGCAAAGCGTCTGGATGCTAATAAGTACACCCGTCCCAGGGTCAGTCAGAAACCAAACCTGGGGCAGAAATCTGTAGTCATGGTTTGGTAAAAGAAAGGCTATGGCTGCTTTCTCTGGGAAGAAAGGTTATTATTCATTCCATGTGAAGCAGGATTCATCCTGGTGAAGTTGTTGGCTCGCTCTCTCATCATTTATTATCCCCAGTCTACACGCTTCCTCAGACCCCTTTACTTCCCATGCGGCTCCTGCACTGCCTAAGTTGCATGCTCTTCCAAAGGGCCAGGCTCTGTGCAAAGCACGGGGAAAGCCCGCCATGAACCATCAGCTGCAGCATTTTCTCCATTCCAGGACGCCGTTAATTGTTAAGAAGCCACATTAATTTAATAGCACCTTTTTCTAGAGAAGGGGAAAAGAAATCTGCCATAGTAAATGTGCACACGAAGGGGAGAACCATTTTGATTTTAGAAGCAATAGGGCTGGGGATGTCTGGGTGGCTCAGTTGGTTAAGCGTCTAACTTCGGCTCAGGTCATGATTTCACGATTCGTGGGTCCAAGCCCCATGTTGGGCTCTGTGCTGACAGCTCAGAGCCTGGAGCCTGCTTCGGATTCTGTGTCTCCCTCTCTCTCTGCCCCTCCCCTGTTTGCGCTCTGTCTCTTTCTGCTTCTCAAAGTAAATAAATGTTAAAGTAAACAAATGTTTAAATAAATAATAAAATAAATAACCATTTTAAGAATAAAGAAGCAACAGGGCTTGGAACCTTCTTTAAAGGTCCTGAGGTGAACTTATACATGGGCTCCTTGTCTGGGATGCTCTGGGAGGTAACCCCAGTGACCCCAGCAGAGCACTAAGAAGAATCAGCTCCTTGAGCGAGTACTCCAGAGACCCTTCTAAAAGGACAACTGTTGAGCAGAGTTCCAGCATCAGAGTGTGAGGTGAAAATTATGTATAATAACCACACCCTTGAATGTCCTTCTGTTCATGAAGTACAGTGTATGTGATTGTGTGTGTGTGTGTGTGTGTGTGTGTGTGTGTGTGTGTGTGTTGGGGGTGGGTAGCGGACTCTTTCTATGGCGAGCTTCTCCTCCAGGTTTCTCTGCTCTGGCTCGAGATGAAGTGAACTTGTGTCTGGGGCCACATTATTGGAAACAAAAGTGCACGATGATGAGGAGGAGGATGACGACGACTGCGACCCAGTGCCTGTGGTTGAATTCAGATAAATTAAGAGTGACGAGACTCCACAGTGAAAGAGACGCTTCTGGGTTTTACTCCAAGACCTCGGAGCACATTTATCTAACAGCTGCTGTGAACCCCAGGAGGGATCTGGGTGCCGTGCTGCCGTGTGTATGCGGTCACCCCAAACTCTAACTCTCGGAGCGCTGGTTCTCTGCTCCGGAGAGGAAATGCTGCTTGGGAAATCCGGCTCCCCTCACCGCTCAGGATGGAGACAACTGCAAAGTGACCTTTTGAATCAGTGTTGGCAACATTCTTTCCTCGGATTTAAATAAAGCAGTGACTGTTCCCCTAATTTTCCTCGGTTGATACAGCTCTGAGGAATGGAATGGTGCAGCCAGTGATGAGTCAGAAGCCGGGGGTCACCTTACAGGGACAGCCCTCCGGAAATCAGCTGTGGTCAAGGATCAAAGTGGCAGCTTCCCAAGCGCTCAGCGAGGAAGGACGCTTCCCCTGTTGCAGCCTCTCCAACTCTGTCTGAACAGGGACGGCCGTTCTCTTTCAAGGAGTGGAATCTTCTAAATGAATGTCCCTGTTTAAAGGTGGAATTTGGCTCTTCACAAATAACAAGCCCATTTTCCTTCATTGTTTGCTTCCTCCCTCCTTTCTCATAAGATTCATTTTCATACTGAGGGCGTGTGGGTGGCTCAGTTGGTTAAGCGTCTCATTTCGGCTCAGGTCATGGTCTCATGGTTCGTGGGTTCGAGCCCCAAGTCGGGCTCTGTGCTGACAGCTCGGAGCCTGGAGCCTGCTTCAGATTCTGTGTCTCCCTCTCTCTCTGCCCGTCCCCCCCTCATGCTCTCTCTCTGTCTCTCTCAAAAATAAACATTAAAAGAAATTAAAAAAAAAGAAGTATATTGAGCACCAACTGTATATTCAGTGCTCATCATTAATATAGAATATAAGGGTAAGCATGATGACAGGGTTCCTGGCTTCTTGAAATGACTAGTCTGGAGTGTGTGTGTGTGTGTAAGAGAGACAGAGAGAGAAATGGGACGGACAAGTCAACAAGCATTGCAGCAGCCATCATGTATGCTAACGTGGGTGAAGTGGAGGGTGCCGAGAGCACATGATTGGGATTCTACCTGACTGGGTAGCAAGTCAGGAAATGTGCTCTGTGCTGGGACCCAGGGGTGTGAAAGACTCAGCATCTAGTGTCGGCAGGTGACCCTGCTGCACAGTCATTAGTATCACAGAACGCAGGGATGTGGGGGGGGCAGAGGGACCCACTGATGATTTGGTTAGATGGCTGCTGAGCTCAGCACAAGTGTAGATAAAACACTTAGGGCACTGCCAGCCTAAAAAGAGGTCTACCAGTGATGTAAAAATGAAGTCACCTGCACTTGGAAAAACATCTCAAGACACAACTAAGATGGCTATTGTCAACACCAGTAACAGCCTATGATGGCACATCTAGCGGCTTCTTCTCTTTTCTCCTCTCACTCAACCTCTGGCATTTGACCAGGTCTACGAAACATTTTCTGGTCTTGACATCCATGTCATCCTCCTCTGCTGCTCTTCTGGCCAGATCACTGGCCAAATTCCCCCATGCTAACTAATCCTAAATGTTGACCCCTCTCTTTTACAATTCAGCCCATCATCAAATTCTGTCAGCTCCATTTCCAGAACGGACGTCAAGTTTATCCTTTTCCGTCGTCTATCTGCAGAGCTTTGCATTCATCCCTAGGAGGTTTCCCAGGCTCCAAGCAGCCAGAGCGATCTTCTAAAAATATCAACCAGATTATGTCTTTCCCTCACTCAGTGCCCTCAGTGTCTTCTCACAGCACCCAGAATAAAACCCACATTCTGCACTCTGGCTTCCAAGGCTCCATCGTTCTGTCCCCACTCACCTCTCCTGCTGTGCTCTCTGCTGGGACACGCTTCGTTGGACTTGACTGCATTTTTGTTTTTGTCATTTAACCCAGCAGAACGTAGGCCTCTGGGGAGCCATGCCCTTGTTTGTGCTGGTCGCCACCCTACCAGGGCCACTAGAACAACGGCTGCCGTGTCGTAGGGGCTCCATACATATGTTTCAAATAAATGAATGAGTCAAAGCCACGGGGCTCTGAAGAAGGGAATCCATCGGACCCAGTCTTCAAGAAACAGGCTTTGATGAGATTGTAAGTAGGCTTTTTGTTTTCAATTAAAGATGAATTCAATAATCCCAAGGTTATGAAGATCCTATTAATTTAGCTTGAAATTTGAGCTGAACCATTACATCTGCTGTTTTTTTAAAATTTTTAATGTTTATCACTTATTTTTCAAAAGACAGAATATGAACAGGGGAGAGCCAGAGAGAGAGAGGGAGACAGAATCTGAAGCGGGCTCCAGGATCCAAGCTGTCAGCACAGAGCCCAACACGGGGTTTGAACTCATGAACCATGAGATCATGACCTGAGCAGGTGGACACTTAGCCAACTGAGCCAGCCAGGTGCCCCACATCTGCTGTTTACTTATTAACATTTCTACTTAATTCACAGAAACACACAAAAAGGGATTTTCAGTGGATTTAGATGAAATCACCTGTTAGTGCGTCTTGTGGATCTGCTCACGTGCTGGAGAAGAAGGAGAACCTGGCAGGTAGAACAATGGGCATGCCCACCCCAGCCTTCCACAAGCTCCCTTGTTTTCACTTGTCCATATGTAAAGGTCTATTCAAATGCTGTGGCTGAGGCTCTAAACACACTCACCATAGCTGATTTATTCCTCCTTTCTTCTGTCCCTTAATATTGTGACTGAGTTCTTCACCTATGCCAGTAAGCAGACAAGGTCAGCAGTGCAGGTGAGAAAGAGAGGGCTCAGCTGCCTGAGAGTACCTGCCATTTTGTGTGCAGCATCCCAACGGGGACCACAACGACCCTCCTGTACCCCAGTCTAGCTCCAGGGGTACAGGGAGTGAAAGACCCAAAACATTCAACCCTACAGTGGTTACAGTGACTTGAGTCAGACAGAGGTTGGAATCTTGGTTCTGCCACTTACACCGGCCTGCCCTTAGGCAAATGTCTTACATCCTCTGGATTTCCCTTTCCTTTGGTGTGTGACGGGCATAATATGACCACAGACCTTAGGGTGGCGGGAGGATTAACTAACACATAATAAGGCTTAGCACATGCAAGTACTCTCCATGTGTATCAGCTCTATTATCACTGCTGTTGCTGATACTTTTGTTCTCCATAGGCAGAGGAACAAGAAAAGTGGGGTCAACCTGCTCTGTTCCAGACCCAGCATTCACTATAATTTGAGCAGTTGCACGTTCAAAATATAAACATCTGAAGTGGCGCAAAACATAGTCCTACTTTGTTGTAGATTCTCTCAGACGTAATGCTGGACTTAAGGTATAACCCATTTGTTAATCAGTCCCCCGTCATTTCCTTCCATGGGGATCTCTGGAGGATCTATTATAGGGATTTCCTTAGGACCTATCACATGATCCACACCTTATCAGGGGTGATGGAAAGATGAAATAAGAAGAAACAATGACAGATATTGTTTCTGATCATAAGGAGCCCAAAAGACCTATCCATTTAGGAGTTCATTCTGGATCGGGGGTACATTCATCAAAGTAAAGTTAAAAGAGAATCCTAATAACCAAATGAAGTTTGCAGATTCACATGTTCTCACCAAACCTCAGTAATAAGTCCTGTCAGACTCGACAAGGAAGATGTTTGATGAGAATCATTTCCTTTAATTATTTCATACTTCTCTGGTGTAAATAATTCACTCTCATAAAAAGCAACGAACAATAACAACAAACAGAAATTTAATCTCAACAAACAAACCCAAGTGAATTGATGCTGAAGCCCAAACAGCTGTGCAGGGGCAATGGACACCCGCGCAAAGAAAGTCCTGCAGGATAATTAGCTGGAGACGGCTTCCCAGGAGCCTGGGGGGCACTGACATTCAGAGGGACTGACTTTCTCTAGGGCTCAGAAGCACAATGGTTTGTTTCCTCCTCAACTAGGGGTCACCTGGAGATAGACAAAATAAAAAACAATTGCAGGAAACCCTGGAACCTCATTAATGAGGCTCCCATGTGTCACGCTGCTGGGCTGTGCCACTCTCGGTACCCAACTGATGCTGGCATCTGGATGCGGGCGGAAGGAATGGAGGTGAGTCGCTGCCACTCATTCCTTTTCCTGCTCAGCCTCTCTGCTTTAGCTCACAGTTCATTAAATTCTACTGCATAACCATCAACATGCAAAACAGTGACTTGAAGGGCATTCAAAAATATAATCAGGAAAAGGAATAAAAAGCCCTCTCTGAGAAAGAGGGGAAAAATTAATCCTCTCTTGTCTATTGAATGACATCTAGGTTCTTTGGTTCTAATACATTTTTTTAAAAGTGGCGGTGCCACCCAGGGATTATCTGTCTGATGGATGGGGTGTGGGGCTGCACAGCTCCCTGCTTGGAGGGCAAGCACCAAACGTGACTGAGAGAATTTGAAGGATCTCTGTATACTACGGACACGCTATTTCTTTTGCCTTTTTTTTCCTTTTCTGATTTTGAGGTGGGAAAAACTGCAGCTTATGGGGTCTGTAAGATAGCTTGTTTTCTGTTTTGCATACCAATGTGATGGGAAATTATCTTGGTGACCAGCTCTGTGGAAGCTGAAATAGTAAACTTTCTATATGCTGCCATGTGTATGTGCTTTCATGGTAGTTATTTCTGGGCTTCGTGTGTGTGTGTGCGCGCGCAACTCATTTTAATGTGGAGAAAAATTTAAATATAGAAAAGCACAGAATATGATATGACACGTGGGGGTGTTATCTTTTACAGGAGTTTTCAACTGGGGGCAATTCTGTCCCTCAGGGGACACTGGCAATGGCTGGAGACAGTTTTGGTTGTCATGACTGAGGGCAGGGGTAGCTACTGGCATCTGTAGGTGGAGGCACAGCACAGGGTACCCCCAAAGCAGAGGGTTATCCAGCCCCCGATGGGAACAGTGTTGCTAGCAGGAACCCCTGCTGTACAGTAGTTTGTATGCAACTATATTAGGAGATAAGGAGAGAAAACGAATCATCCTCCTTTCATTTGGACACACCCTACAACTTCATAAATGTTCAACCCAATTGCAAAACTACAACTTAAATCTACTATTCTTCTCTTTGATTTCAATGTTCCCAAGTGTGAGGGGTATGCAACTGGTAAAGGTGATAAAAATATTTTTTCCATTGGAGGCACACTGTACCTCGTTTTGAGCTTACATAGATGCCTGTCCACACTGATGAGATGCACTACACACACACACACACACACACACACACACACACACACACACACACGCACGCACATACCCCACACACAGAAGGGTCTCTCTGGAAAAATGGCAGCAGCCATTTTGGGATGAGTGTGGGACCCACAGCAGCACAGACATAAGAGAAAGAGTCACACGGGTCACCTTCTTATTCTGCTTTCATCACAAGTGAAAACCCTTTGGACAAGATTTCATTACAAATCTCTAGCTGATCACTTGGTTAATGATAGTATAACTTTTTTCTTTTTCTTTTAAAAAAGTTCTTTAAGAGAGAGAGAGAGACAGCCTGTGTGCGTATGCGAGCAGGGGAGGGGCAGAGAGAGAGGGAGAGGGAGAGAGAGAATCCCAAGCGGGCTCTGTGCTGACAGTGTGGGGCTTGATACCACGGACCATAAGATCATGACCTGAGTTGAAATTAAGAGTCAGATGCTTAACCAGCTGAGCCACCCAGGTGCCCCAGCTTCTTCCCCCCTCTTTTTATTTTTTTAATGTTTGTTTATTTTTGAGAAAGTACAAGTGGGAGAGGGCAGAGAAAGAGGGGGACAGAAGATCTGAAGCAGGCTCTGTGCTGACAGCAGAAAGCCCAACATGGAGCTCAAACTTAAGAACAGTGAGATCATGACCTGAGCCAAAGTCAGACATTAACTGTCTGAGCCACCTAGGCACTCCCCCCGCACCTTTTTTCTTTCGAAAGCAAACTTTGTTTCACAATTGTACTAAGTATTTTCCAAATGCGAATTCTTTTAATCATTACAACAACCTCGTGAGGTAAGAAGCAATCACGTCATGGCGATATATTGAGCTACACCCTGGGCTGGACAGCTACCAGGCCACAGATGCCTGCTGAGTGGGATCAGGGTCTCCAAGGCGAGGCTTTGTTTCCATTTCCCCCTTTCTGTGATTATCCCTAAATAATCTCATCAACTCACCTACGGAATTTAGAAACAAAGCTTCCCCTCAAAATCCTAGATCTTCTGAGCAGGGGTTTAAAAAGCACCCAAAGGACGCTTGCATGGACTCAGAAAGTAGACCTCAGGGGGCCACACAGGTGGGGTGGTCCAGAGGGTGGCCCTCAGGGAGACTCCGCCTCCATGCCAAGTACAGGGTCTCGCCTCTGGGCACATCTGCTTTTTATGTCTGGGACATCAGCGTGGGGCCCAAAGTGAGGAGTGACAGGAATGAAGAGAGTCCTGGGCGTGAGGATTCTGTACGGCCCAGTGGCCAGAGCAGGGCGGACCCTGGCAAGGACCCCAGACAGGTACCAGGAGCTTCACAGCACTTCAGAAGGAGCTGATGCCGGGGCCTCATGTGAATGTAAACCGTATTTATAAAGCCTGACCCTCAGGACTCCTGGCAACATAATCATCCTGAGGCTGACAATTCTTGCCTCCAAGAGTTTGCGAGGCTGAAGATGAATCACAGGCCAGAGACTGTAGGCTGACCTCGGCGTACAGGTCCCCAGAACGGGCAAGAAATGAGGACAGGGAGCATTTGACCAAATTGGTTTTCCCATTTTTCATAAGAAACATTCAACTTAATAAGAAATAGCCACACTTTATTGACCACAATAGCGCCCCTTTCTTTATTCCCTTCCCATATGCCAGGGAACTCTATCTCTGTTCCTCATAGTAACTCTGCGAGGTAGGAACTGTCAGCTTCATTTTAGAGGAAAACGAGGCTCAAAAAGGTCATGCAATTAGCCCAAGGTTACACGGAGAGTAAATGTTAGTCAAGATTCTAATCCGGGTCTGTTTGACTTCAAAATTCATGATTTTTCCACTACGGCTTTCAATGTTTCATGTTACCATCAACCTTCAAAGTCCCCAGAGCCAAATGCCTAAATATGCATGTGTATTTTTTCAATTTCACTTAAACACCCAGGACACTGAGATCTCACATATTGCCATTCACCCACTCCCTGTATATGCCAGGATCCATACAATCCAGAAACCGAGTCACACATACTGAGAATGAGTAAGTTTCTAGGAGAATGTATCGTCCAGTCCTGTGTCATTTAAAACATGACAAGTCCAGGTCTCAGGGCGGGGCAGGGCTGAGCCGGGATTTGGCCCCAGGTGTGCTGGCCCCTAGGTATGTCTCTCCCTGCACCATGGCTCTGCTTCCTGGGGTCAGAGCCGGTGATGATGGGCTCATTTCTGGGGGCTGACTGGGAATACAGGGCTAAAAATGCACATCCCTGGTCCTGGAAGGATCTGAGAAGCTGGCAGATGCGCCGAGACAGTCCACAGATAACTGAAGTGTGCAGCAGAAGGTGGGAAGTGACAGAGGACAACAGAAGTCTGTGGATACTAAGAGGGATGAATCATGTCCAATCATGTCCAATGGGGAAATGAGGCCATGCGGGAAGAGGGAGGCAATGAATCCGCGCTCTGGGTGTATTTGCAAACCAGTTATTCTGCACCAATGACTCCGCGAGGCAGACAAGGTGGAAAGACAGAGGCAACCTGCCCAAGGTCATACAGTTAATGTGAATTGCTTTGTCTGCCTTCTGCCCCCTGTCCTTTCCATTACAACAACTTCAGATGCTGGTCTTTGGAGCCCTGGAAGGTTGGGAATCAGGAGAGGCCGGGTAGGGGGAGCTTGAGCCTGTACAAAGTTCAACCCCAGCAGCTCTGTTTTGCATATACATTTATAGATGGGGGGTTCTTCATGAGATTGCTTTTGAAAAAAAGCTCTGCTGCTAATAAAATAGAGTAGGAAGACCTGTCCTCTCATGCACCTTGTGGTGAGGGAATGGGGTGGGTCTTGGAGTGGAGGCAGGCCAGGGAGGGCGTGCAGAGAGGCATCGAGGAACGATGGCTAAGCCAGCAGATTCTGTACTCCTCACACTTTGGAGTGATGCTGCCTACATCCCAAATTAGGATCTACACCTGTCTCGCTTTGAGACCTCAGGCAGGGCGCTCATGAGCCTTCGCATCCTCACGTTCAAAATGGGGATCATACCGGTACCTACTTCGTAGGGCCGTTGAGAGGATTACAAACTCAAAGATAGGGAAAGTGCACAGAACAATACCCGGCATTTAGCAGTGTCATTCTTATTAATTTGTTGAAGAGAGCAAGGCGAATCAAAGGAGATAAAACAGCATGAAAAGAAATATCATGAAACCATAGAAAGAATTCTCAGGGAAACTAAGAAATCCTCACTGCCCCCGAAGAACTGCTGTGGTTCTGAGCTCTGCCTTGCATTCTCTTGGTCTTGATAAATATGGACTGTGAATCAACAGGACACACACCTGAAAGACAAGGGAGGTGTTGATGCCTCAATCTGCTGAGTTGTGGTTGTGTTCCCATTGCTACTTATCAGCTGCTTCAGTAAGAAACCCAGTGGAGTCTGGGCTTTGAGTGATGGGCTCAGGCACCTCAACTCCCCAGACTAATTTACTGCCACTGCTCAGAGGAAATGGCCACAAAACCATTGGCCATTCCCTTAAGCTCAATGTGGCTCCTTAACCCAAAGGCCTAGGACAGAGGGAGGCATGTAGATCAGCAGAGCCAAGCCCTAGGGGCCCACTTGACTGGCTAGGTGAGGCCCTCCTTGCCTTGGGCAGAATTCTGCAGGGCACAGTGGGGTCCAGGTCCCTTTCTGGTTCTTTCCATCAAAGACTCTGCCAGTGAATTACGTTCCCAGTGAAGGTTTTGATGGTTTATGGGATTTTGGTCTATCGTGTTCACATGTGTATCCCAGTGCCCAGAACAGGACACATGCCTGTAAATGAATGAATGCCCATCCCACTGGGGGTGATCCAGCCTCTGCACTGTCATGAGACCAAGATGAGCAATCGGCCACAGATTCCACGGTGATTCTCTGAGCGACTAGCTGTGTGGGATCTTTCTGCTGCTGCTCTGCTTTCAATTGCCCCACCTGTCACCTTAGCTGGTGACACCACCTCTAGGTCTCTGACAGTTTCCTGTCAGAAAGGTCTGACCTTTTCTCTCCCTTCTCGGAGGAAGGGAGGGTCATTTGCTACAGAGCACTGAGCAAGAAGGTCAGCTCGTGCCGAGCACATAACTTGCTCCTTTCATGCTCACTCAGCCAGAAAGGAAAATGTTAGAGTTGGAGGCACCCATGGAAATCACCCCTCATGGAAGGTAAGAGAAACCCAAGACCTGAGACATTCAGCAAGTAGCTCAAGCTCACAGAGCTGGCTGTAGGGACATCAGGACTTCTGGCCTCTAAAACCAGAGCTCTTTGTAGGGGCCTTCACTTTATGCAGAGGCCTCTCTCTGCCTTGTGTAGGTAAGATAGTCTTGCAAAGTGCCCCTACTTCCTGGATTCTCTTTGTGTATTAACAACACAAAATAGCCCACTATATATATACACACACTGATAGATTATATATCTTTAGACATGTATGTATCATATACATTATACATATTCATAGATGACCCTGGAATACTTAAAGGCTATTCTAAAGGCCCAAATACATTTACTGAAGAGCTTAGACAAGCCACTCCCTTTATTTTAAACCTGTTTATTACAGAATAGTAATAACTGAAGGGGTGGAGGAAAGCCAGAAATTCTTAGCGTGAGAAAGGGGGAGACGTATCATTTACAAAGCACACTCAATATTATTACTGCTTTGATTTTTTTTTTTAGGCACAACATGTAATGTGCTTTGAGATGTAACAGTAAAAAGAGGGCGCTGCGACATTACGTTCGTCAAAAGGGAGTCCGGCTTAAATAAAAAGATTGGGAAATAACCATTCTGGAATCCACAGCATATCATAGCTTTGGAGATCATCTCGTCCAACACCCCATGTAAAGATAAGGAAACTTCCATACAGAGAGGTTAAGTAACTGGGTCTAAGGTCAGCAGGTGCTGCTGCGTCCCTGAGGGAGTGGGCATGCGGACTTTATCTGTTGTACATCCACGGAACCTGCACAGAGGGGTCTAGGGTTCACTGTTGACCTACTGAAGGGAATTTTGAGACCAAGGATGTAAAGCTACAGAAGAAAAGCAAGTTCCCAGACGCAAACAAAGAGTATTCTTGGAGAAAGAGACACTAAACCTGAGAGTTTAAGTACCAAGCATTTCCTTGGGGCAGGACCCCAACAGCCCCCACACTGGGCTGCCCTTGGCTCCAGCCCCTGCTTGTGTGAATCTCGGGAGACCCAGTCTGGCCCTCTCTGCCAGGGGGACACGCTGTCAGGTTGCAGGAGCGATTCCTCAAGCCCCCGCTCCTCCCTTCTTTTGGTCACCTGCAGAGGCCACTGAGAGGCTGGGCACATGGCTCCCGTGTGCCTTCTAAGGGGCTGCAGGGTGTCTCTCACTTGGTCTGCCGAGAAGGAGCGTTTCCGGAGGGCAGTGGCTCCTAAGAGCTCCCCTGGGAGCAGAGGCAGAGCCGCAGGAAGAGTTTACCCAGCGCCCTGGCCTAAAGCCGGCACAGGGCCAGCCCCGCGGGAGCCATCGCGGGGCGCGGGGGTCCACTTACCGCAGTGCGCCTGGAAAACCTGCGGCTTGACGGCCTGATTGCAGGCGCCGCACACTACGAGATAGAAGTCGTCATGTGCCGGATAATGGCCAAATAAGTGCATATCTGTGGGGGAAATGAAAACAGGGTTTTTTGAAAAAGCAATTAAGTCTCAGAAGGTGTACAGTTTCCTGTTGCAATTTCCTCCAGGGCAGCTTTTCAAACGAGACGCACAGAAAAGGTGAGGGTCTTTGGGGAAGACAACAAGGTTTGTCCTGAGCGGCTCCAGGTGCCCGCGGGAGCTGCGGCTTCACGGACTCCCTGCTCATCTTAGCCCAGGGGACGAACCACGATAACCCGCGGTGTTAGAGGTGCTCGAGGCGGCCCGAGTCCCATGCTGCGGGGCGTTCCCTCCTCCAGAGCCAGGGTCTGAGTGTGAGCCGGCACCCAATGGGGTGCTAGTTATTTTAGGATGGGGGGCTCCCCCAGAGCCATTCCTGCTGAAGCAGAGGCCACTTGGGTGAGCTGGGGGTTGGGAAGGAGGCCTGAAGGAGCACTTGTCTGTGTTTCCCCATCACCTTTGACCCCAAGGCCAAAGGAAGCCTCAAAACAAGTGGCTCACTTGCTGCCATCATTAACTGTTACTCATCTGACCGATATCTACCAAGGGCCTAAGCGTGCCAGGCACTGTGGCACGGGACAGGGTGGCTGATGACCACCAGAGAGGCCCTGCTGTCCTGGAGTTTATGTGGCAGAAGGGAGAAACGTTAAGCAGATAATAACACAGTCATCATTTGGTCATAACTGAGGGACGAAAATGTATAGAGGAGTCCCATGAGCATGTGGGCCCAATCTGGTCAGAGGCATTGCAGAGGCTTCCCTGAGGAGGGAGTATTTGCCTTGAGACCTCAGGATGGGGTCTAAAGGATCAGAGGAGGGGTGTGGGGGGGTGTGGAGTCCCGGGCCATCAAGGCAGGAAGCACCGGGTGTCCAAGGAACCTCTCAGCTGGAAAGGGCAAGGGTGAGAGCCCAGAAGCTGTAAGCCTTGTGGACCAAGTAAGGATTTTGAACCTTATTTTAAAAACAAGGGAAAAGGGGCACCTGGGTGGCTCAGTTGATTGAGCGTCCAGCTTTGCCTCAGGTCATGATCTCACTCGTGAATTCGTGCCCCATGTCAGGCTCTGTGCTGATAACTCAGGGCCTGGAGCCTACCTCTGATTCTGTCTCCCTCTCTCTCTGACCTTCTCCTGCTCAAGTTCTGTCTCTCTCTCTCTCTCTCTGTCTCTCTCTCAAAAATAAATAATAAAACATTTAAAAAATTAAAATAAAAAAATAAAAAATAAGAAAGGAAGCTGGGCACCTGGGTGGCTCGGTCGGTTAAGTGTTGTACTTTGGCTCAGGTCATCATGATCTCATGGTTCGTGGGTTCGAGCCCCACAACAGGCTCTGTGCTGACAGCCTAGAGCCTAGAGCCTCCTTCAGAGTCTGTGTCTCCCTCTCTCTCTGCCCTTCCCCCACTTACCCTGTCTCTCAAAAAATAAACATTAAAATTTTTTTTGAAAAGGGAAGCTACTGAAGGTTTTTAAAAATTATTTCTTTAATGTTTATTTATTTTTGAGAGAGAAAGAGAGAGACAGAGTGTGAGCAGGAGAGAAGGAGACAGAGAGGGAGGCACAGAATCCGAAGCAGGTTCCAGGCTTCAAGGTGTCAGCACTGATCCCAATGCGGGGCTTGAACTCATGGACTGTGAGATCATGACCTGAGCTGAAGTCAGACACTTAACTGACTGAGCCACTCAGGCACCCCATGAAGGGTTGTTTTTTTTTGTTTTTTGCTTTTTTTTGAGAGAGAGAGCGAGCGAGCTTGAGTGAGGAAGGCGCACAGGAAAAGAGAATCCTAAGCAGGCTTCAGCCTTGATGCTTAGCACAAAGCTTGACATGGGACTCAATCTCACAACCCTGGGATCGTGACCTGAGTTGTGACCTGAAATCAAGAGCTGGATGCTTCACTGACTGAGCCACCCAGACGCCCCAGCTACTGAAGGTTTTTTAAGCAAAGAAGTGACATGATTAGCTATTCAATGTTAAAAAATCAGTTATGTGGCCTAAGAGACATGAATGCACGTGTCCACACAAAAACTTGAACACACATGTTCATAGTAGCATTATTCATAACAGCCCAAGGTGGAAACAACCCAGATATCCATCAACTTGTGAATGGATTAAGAAAATTTATTATAACCAGATAATGGAATACTATTCAGCCATGAAAAGGAATGGAATACTGACACCTGCTACAACAAGATGTTATACTGAGTGAAAGAAGCCAGACACAAACAGCCACATATTAAATGGTTCCATTTGTCCAGATCAGACAAACTTTTTGGAGGCAAAAATTAAATTTGTGCCTGCCTTGGGCTGGGGGGCCTGCAGGGGGTTGGGGGTGCTGCTAAGGGGTGCAGGGTTTCCTTTTGGGGTGACAAAAGTGTTCTAAGATTGACAGTGGGGATGGCTGTACAGTCTTGTGAATACACTACAAACCACTGGCTCGGACACCTTCAATGGGGGAATTGTGCAGCATGTGAATAACAGTTGTCCAAAAAGAAAAAAATGAAATAAAGTTAGTTAGTTACTTAGGTTCTGCAGAAACATGGTCACATCTCCTCATGCGCCACAGGGTGCAAACAGACCCTGGGGACACCTGGGCTCACCTCTTCTTAGCCCACCAGCTCTAGAAGCACTCTAGAATCACAGAGCAGAAGTCTCAGAACCAGCTGTGGGATGGCTCTAGAATCATGGAGGGCAGGGGGCTCAGAACCACTGACATGGTTGATGGAGGAATGAAGAGACAGTGTACACACAAGTATGCTTTCTGTCACAAACCTCCTGACCTTCCTCTCCCCACTCCCGAAGCCCCCGTTTTCTAGATTCAACCTGTTGTCTTTAACACAGAGCGGCAAATGCACCACGGTGCCTCCAGCTGCAGAGCTGGGTCACCGGGAAGAGCTGGGTTCCTCCTGATGTGGGGACGGCTCATTTATAACCCAGCAAACGCCTTCACAGAGGCACCCTCAGCTCTGTTCTCAGAGCAGCCCTGCGGTTCAGGGAGCAGTGGAATCAACACATTTGTCACTCGGCAAGGAGCAGAATCCCACACTGCCCTGGAGGAGGCGTGTGGCTGCAAGGGTGACAACGGCGGTTGCCGCAGGTGCCTGAGGACCCACTGGCCTCCGCCGCAGTGGCAGGGTGGGGGCTGGGGACGCAGGCCTCTGAACTTCTTACTTATCAGTGGCTCTGGGCGTGGCCCACTATTTCCCCTTTTCAAGACTCGCCTCTATTTCCACTTCTAACTAAGATTTGCTACCAGAGGGGAATGTTATTAGTCAGTGCCTGGTGGGTGGGAGGGCTGTGGAAAGAGAGGCAGAGAGAACCCAACTGTGACAAGCGTCCTGAAGCATGAGAAGGCCCGTGCTGGGTCCACCAAATGTGTCCTGGGTCCCTGGCTCAGGCACCACGGCGTGGAGCGGACCGCTGTGCTGCTGGTCTTTCACTTGGTTCTACTCTTTATTATAGGTTATTTTTCATAACATAGGTCCTTTTTTTGAAATAACAAAAGGAATCCATCGATCCATGTTCTTTGAAGATACATTTGAAAAATGCAAAAAAGCTAGAAGAAATTAAAAAAAAACCCATCACTGGCAACCATTATGAGCACTTTGCATCTCATTTAGATTTAGTTACATTTTAGGTCTAGGTACACGTGAAACCAGGAGCTGGAGAGGGCTGAGACATACTTATTTACTCAACAAGCACTTACTGACGTGCCTTATAGCCTGTGCAATAGATCAGGCTATAAAGGAACAGAAGATATTAATTAAAAAAAAAAAAACCAGTGGTGCCTGGGTGGCTCAGTCAGTTAAAGCTTTAGACTCAGGATCTCAGGGTTCATGAATTTGGGCCCTCCATTGGACTCTGCTCTGACAGCTCAGGGCCTGCTTGGGATCCTCTCTCTTCCTCTCTCTCTGCTCCCCTGATCACGCTCTTTCTTTCAAAATAAATAAACTAAAAAAAAAAACCATGATTCTTAAAAACAACAGGCGCACCTGGGTGGTTCAGTCAGTTAAGCGTCTGACTTTGGCTCAGGCCATGATCTCACAGTCTGTGGGTTCCAGTCCCACATCTGGCTCTGTGCTGACAGCTCAGAGCCTGGAGCCTGCTTCTGATTCTGTGTCTCCTGCTCTCTCTGCCCCTCCCCCACTCACTCTCTGTCTCTCAAAATAATATAAAGACATAAAAAAAATTTCAACAACGACAACAATAGCAAGCATCAACAAACATTTCTTGAGAGCCTACATTGTCCGGGAAACTGTGCTGGGTTCCGGTCAGGCAGGCTGACATTGCAGGAGGGGGGAGCCTGTCTCTGTCCCTGTTGTCAGGGACCTCTATTTCTTCTGTAGTCCTTCAGAGATCTGCAGAGCCCCCACCCCCAAGGTACACACACTCAGGTCACAAGTTAGGCTAGCCAGTGACAGGCTGGCAGTGTGTGCGTGTGTGTGTGTGTGTGTGCGCGCGCGCGCACGCTCCCCTCCAGGCCCTCCACTCCACTGACACCCTTGGTTTCCTCTAGGGCAGTTTCAACCTTGCATGTGTCTCCTGAGAGTGTGTCTCCCGTGGAAAGTGAGTGTGTCTCCCCTGCTTGCCTGCCTGATTATTCCTCAGTTGGCTGACCTTGGACTTGCCTCTCCAGGCCCAGGGTCAGAAAGCCTGGCAGGTGGGGAGCAAGATGAGGGCACTTGGCCTCTCTGAAGACCACCGTCTCATGCGGCCAGGCCATCACGGTCCATGTGCTGTTTGCTTGTGGATGAAGGAGGAAGGATAGGCAGAACTGAAAACTACTATGCCCGGCACATGTTAGGTATTCTATTAATCAATTCCCTCTCTCACTCAACTCACTGCCCCAAGAACATACTCAGCGCGCAGTTTAATATGATGGCAGTGTGTGCTGAGGTGGCCTTGTATCAGCATCTCTCTCCCCACCTTGTTCAGTGGTATCATGGTGGTAGCCTGAAATCAGCCATCGTGGGAGTATTTACACCAGGGAAAGGGGCAAAGCCTACATATCAGGTCTGGTCTTCTCTTCTGGAGAGTGGGTTTTTAAGCTTTTATGAGAGCACCACTGAACAGAAATGAGAAAACAGGGAAAAGTGAAACCGCCTGCAGTAACACCACCCACCACTGTTGACACGTTAACATGGAAACTTCTAGACTTTCTGATGTGGTAACTTTATCTTAGTTAATCTTCATAATTAATCTAGAAAGTTGCCATCATTCTCCACATTCCAAGCAAGGAAACAAAGATAGTTTGCTTGAGATCCCAGGGCGGTGATTTGAAAGGGTGGGATGAGATGCCGGGACTCTGACTCTAAAAGGCAATGCTCCCCCCTTAGCAAAAGGCTACTTTTTTCATTCGTAGAGCAAAATCCCATTACACAGATGAAGAAACCAGTTTGGAAGGGTTGCCTGAATGACTAACGGGCTGTCCCAAGGCTTGGAGGGGGTCCCTGGCACGAGCACAGGCCTGGGGTCAGAAGGAGGGATTAGAGTACCGTGCTCCTTGCTGGGCGACCACACGGAAGGTGCCCAACTTTTCTCAGGGTCAGTTTCCTCCATGAATGGGGCTTAGAGTCCATGGGGTTGCTGTGATGGCTCATTAAAGCCTGTGTTTTCTTCCATCAGGGATTTGGGAGAGAGTGTGGAGAAAACCATAACCAAGGTCATCCCTCCTATCTTCCAGAACTAACCAGCTCTCTCTCTGGGAGAGTCTTTGCTCCAGGCAACACACCCTTTGCCTCTCCCTCAGGATCACTCACAGTAGACCTCCTGAAGCCTGGTGGTCCCTCTGACCCACAGAATTTGCACATGTGTGTGGACCGATGAAGCCTGAAAGCTTTTAGGAAGGCTCTCTCTGTGTGGCTGTGGCTGGATTCCAGGAAAACATGTTCACGAAAATGATGAGACCTTGTGCAGTTTCAAACACAGTTCAACCATCTCACAAACACAGAAAGGTAAATCTTTCCATTTCCCCCATTTTGCTCCTGCAAATAGATCAACTGTAGGTCACACAGGGAGCTACCACCACCATGACACTGTTACAGAGATGGCCATAGTCATACTCCTGCCTGAAAACAGGTGAGGAGGAAGCAAGCTTCATTAACTCCATTTTGCAGATGGGAGAAGCAGAGGTACACTTACTTCTAGGTCAGTATACACTGACCTCAACCCACCATACACTTTATCTATCTATCTATCTATCTATCTATCTATCTATCTATCTATCTATCTACTCACCTATCTACCTATTCATTCATTCATTCATTCATCCATTCATCCACCCATTTATCTATCCATATACCCAGCCATCTATCCATCCATCATCTCTCATTGGAACATGTACATTATACTCTGATATGTTCTGTTCTACTCATTTCTTTTGGTTTTCCTCTATTCTAGTTCATTAAAATTTTTTTTTCATGTTTATTTATTTTTGAAAGAGAGACAGCACAAGCAGGGGAGGGACAGAGAGAGGGAGGGAGACATAGAATCCGAAGCAGGCTCCAGACTCTGAGCTGTCAGCACAGAGCCTGATGTGGGATTTGAACCCACAAACGATGAGATCATGACCTAAGCCGAAATTGGACACTTAACCAACTGAGCCACCCAGGCACCCCGTATTCTAGTTCATTTAAAAAATGCCCATTCAGTTTCCAAATTTCAGGACTCTTTAATAGGTCACAACTCAAAGTCTGAAAAACATTTCTCAAGGCAATCCAGTGAGTCAGGGGCTGAGTTGAGCCTGAGAGTTAACTGAGGATTTATAGAGGTCTGAGTTCTTCCTTGGGGGTCATCTGGGAATCTGAAGCCCTGAACTGAATCATTAGTGCCAATTTTATGCTGGAGACCCCCTGTACCAGCTCACAGGAGTTGACTGCATCCTCCTATTTCAGCATTCAACGAGGCATGTTGGTAGGTTAAATCAGCCACGGTAGGAATATTTACACTGTGTGAGTCTGTGTCTACTATAATCTAGGGCTTCTTCTCTTGGAGGGCTGTTGTTTGAACATCTGCCAGCACACCACTGATCACTGACCTGCACCCATTCTGGCATCACCCTTCCCTGCATCAATTTCCCTAATTACAAAAATGCAGAAAATGCTATTCATCATCGACCACAGTAGGATGCAGAAAGTCTTTTTTTTAATTTTTTAAAACATTTTATTAATTTTTGAGAGACAGAGAGAGACAGTGTGATCAGGGGAGGGTCAGAGAGAGAGAAAGGGAGACGCAGAATCCGAAGCGGGCTAAAGGCTCCGAGCTGTCAGCACAGAGCCTGCTGTGGGGCTTGAACCTATGAACCATGAGATCTTGACCTGAACCCAAGCCGGATGCTTAACTGACTGAGCCACCCAGGCGCCCTGGATGCAGAAAGTCTTGTGTGAACTTGGGAGTAAATCATTATATTAACATAAAATTATGGTTGGGGTACTGATCATTAACCCAAGAACTTACGCACAACAGAGCCAGGTAAACGTGTTGATTGCTTTCTGTATCATCAGATCAGCACACTGAGCTCGAACTTGCCCATGGTCTGGTGCAGAGGAGGGAGTGGGGGTTGGTGGTGGTGGGGTCGTGCGGGGAGAGAATTAAGTTACTGGAGTTCTTCCCAATGTCTGTCGACTTAATGATCACTTATTAAGTGTTATTCACAGAAGTTACTCACAGATCAGGCTCATGGTATTAACTTAATGCTGCTTATAAATTTATCACACGCAGGTTACTCTCAGTGCCCCTATTGAAAGCAACCACTCCTTGTCTGACCTTTGCTAAAATTCTCATTTGTGGCAGGGTTGACTATCAATTGCATTCATGCTATCAACAGAGGCCAGCATACTTGGCATGCTTTTGCACAGTCCCTGGGGTTCCCACAGCCTCACCTTCTCTAAATGCACCCCACCCCCAGACAGTGGAGGAAGGAAGGGGACAGAGCCGAGCTATGATGGAAGGAGAAACAAAGTTCAGGACAGCAGAGTGGTTTCTATGAAAGTGAAACAGTAACTCTGAGGTCCTGGTGTAGTTGCTTAACTGTCTCTTAAGTCAATACTTAAAAGAAATTGGCCGGATGGGGTGTAGCACTTTATTCAAGATATATAGTTTTGTTTTCCCCAAAAAAGTTTTTAAAATTTATTTTTGAGAGTAAGAAAAAGCAAGTGGGGGAGGGGCGGGGGGGGTGCAGAGGATCCGAAGTGGACTTGGGGTTCAGACCATGAGATCATGACCTGGGCCGAAGTCAAAGTCAGACACTGACTGAGCCACCCAGGCACCCTGTCAAGATACACAGCTTTTTGAGGGGAACAGTTTTGACATGCAAAGCCATGTGCCTCTATGCACTTTTGCTGTATCCAGTCTTCACGCTTGGAAAATGGCTGCAGTTAAGGAAAAGGCAGGGTGACATCTCCAATCCCCCGTGTGTACAGGATATGTTTCTAAGATGGGAAGACAGCTGGTTTGGCGGATTTGGATCAAACTAGATGCTGTGCGCCTTTGAATTTGCCCCTGGACACCTTCCAGAGCCTGAGACTTTGACATTATGAAGCAACAACTGGTGAGAGCTCAGAAGATGAAAAAGTTAAGAAGGCGTGAGTAAGGGCTGATGTCTTCCCTCGGCAAGAGCGGAGCGCAGGCTGAACAGAGAAACTGCAAGAGGCAGGCTGGCTTTGAAGGCAGCGGAACAGCTTATCAGCAATCAGTGATACCTATGCTCTCAAGAGAAAATCCCACAGCAGGGGAATAGGAAGACAGCAAAACAGACAACTCAGAATTTCAGTTTCCTCAAAAAAAAAAAAAGCCGCAGAAATTGTCCTTCAGTTTCCCCAGAAGTCTTGTCCAGGGTTGTGAAATCACCCCAGTGGCTACTGGAACTATAAAATGTCCAGGGAGCAATCACTGTGATGCTCTAGTATAACAACAGTTTCATATCATTTAAAAATTATGCTTCCCTTTTCACTGACTCCAAAAAACTCCTGTTACTGAAAAACACTGAGCCTCTATACATGTAATTCTCACACACCAAGCCCTTTCCAGGAAGGTAATGGTGAGCCTGGCCTGAAATGGGAGCCTGTGCCTGTGGGAGGTACCTGGCCACAGAGACCTCGAGCAGAGCTGACAGTGTGACAGCCTGTAATGGGCGATGGCTGGAGAGCCAGGTGCCACCCGACTTCCTTGGAAAACTGTCAAAAAGATGAGCGGGCAGCTGGTGGTGGCTGTGATCTGTGGGTTTCCACTTACATAAACTCAAACCAGGGAAATGATGGGAGAGAACAGTCACTGTGGTTCAAAGACACACATGACTGCCTCCAAGCAGATTCAGATCAGGACACAGAAAGGCACCTACAAGAATGACGCGTGCCACTTCTCACACTGGGAGAGGCTGGTCCTGAGAGCTTTCCTCTCCCCCATTAATCTTAATACGCTCATTACACAGTTTTTATTAATTCGTCTTTTCTCTCTGCTGGTGGAGTTTTGAGCTGCATTTTAATCACTCATGTCAAAGGAAAGCTTGAGGGGATATACAAAAACGTTTCTCCTTTGCTCTGACAGCGTGATTCTATTTGTTCCCCAACTCCAAAATCTCCTTAAATTCAGAAATCAAAACAGCGTGGGGTCTTCAAAGCAATGACCTCAGACCCAATACCTCCCACTTTCCAGGGCAGAATGCTGTTGAATTCCCCTCTAGGAAAATGTGCGCGCGCACACACACACACACACACACGCACGCACGCACGCACACACACACACACACATACACAAAAGTGGTCACTTTCTGTCTTTCAGATCTCTGAAAACCCAGGGCCTGACTGTGAGAGCTTCAAAAACAATGAAATCTGGAACCGGAAACGGCAACAGGAGGACTAGAAAGCAAGCAGCAGCGGTGAGCTTCTCGGCGTCACCGAGGGCAGGCGGGCAAGCATGTGCAGGCAGCAGGCACAGAGCCTTTCTTCTCAGACAGACTAGGACTAAGGGGGCCCCCCGCCTCTTCTTGCTGCATCTGGGCTGGAAGGAGCCCCCTTGCAATGCTGCAGCCGGGAGCCGGGCCTGGTAGCAGGTGGATGCTCCTGTTAGGCTGCGTGAACCGTCTCCAACCCAACCTACCCATGAGCCCCAGCCAACCAACACGGCCATGGCCATGGCCACGGCCACTTGAGACAGCCTAATCCGTTCCTCCTAAGAATGGCCTTTACACACAAGCGTTCATGCTGTATGGAGGCGGAGGCTGGGGAGGGGGGGCTGCTCCCTGGGCCTCGGGCCAGCGCCTCTCAGCAGATCTTCTTCTGGCTTCTCCTCAGACCCAGCAGCCCCCCCTTCTTCAGCACAAGGAAGGAAGGGCAATGGGACACAGCTGGACCCAAGAGGTGACTGTACTCCAGGGCTTAGAACAAAACCTGCGAGATGTGGACCTGGTAAAATGCGTCGCACCAGAGCCGGGCCCCAGAGTCAGGCACCCTAGAATTCAAACCCTGACTGCCATTTGACATGACAACCCCGTCTAAACTGTTTCCCCATCTGGATCTAAAGGACTTATTTGTGAAGGCCACACAGTAAGGATATAAAAGAAACAATATATTATCTATGGCTGCCTTCCTGTCTCTCCGATTCCCCTGCCCCCTCCTCTGGGAAGCCTTCTCTGCCCCACCCAAAGGCGAGATAGAGTCCACCAGCCTCCCTTCCGGTGTGCCCTCCACGATGTGACCACAGCTCCCAGGTTGTACCAGGGCACTTGCTTTACACCACTCTCTCCAGACTGTAATCTCCTGGAGGACAGGACTTGGGACTCAGTGCCCTTTCTATGTCTACGACCTACCAGTCTGGCACATGGTAGCTGCTTAATAAATGCCAATTAGTTAATGAGGCTGAAGTTTCTAAGAAATCAATTTACTTTCCATGCTCTTCCAGGGGAAGTTGTACATGATAACAAATTGCCCCAATACCCACGCTGCTATCTAAGATTATGAGGTCAATAACTATGCCTATTTGTTCGATCTTAGAGGTCGTTGGGAGATACGTGCTGTCTGAATTTAGGGAGGAGGCAAGCACCACGTGGGCCATTGTAGTGAAGAAGTGGTTAATTCCTATCCCCCTGGGTGCCGGATTCAGGAAGGCTCCATCCTTCCTCATCTGGCAAACATGGCTATTCCCATTCTATTCCCAGTGATGGCGCCATCAGAACCAGTCTTTGGGGTGTGCTTAGGGTTGTTTTCTGGATGCTCCCCCTGGTATCACTTTCCATTTCCTCATCCTGAAGCTGTAAGGTGTCTTGTACATCAAGACAGTGAGTGATCCAGGGCCTGGAAGATCGAGACTTCCCCCAGTCCTTCTGGCGTCAGCTCTGTCCTGTCTGACACTGGACCAACACAGCAGACAGGCTCAGCCCAGGGCACGATAAGCGCCCTGAGTCCAACCTGGCAGAGGATTTACCAGTCAGCAGGAACCCTGGTAGCTGAGAAAATCATTTTGCCTATGCGTGGCTTAAGCCTCAATGCCAATAATGCATCCCTAAAAATGTTCCCAAGCATATAAACCCAGTCCTGACTCCCTTCCCAGCAGCTGCAGAGACACCCAGGCTCCTTCCCACCCAATCACACAGATCCTTGTCCACCATTCCAGCCAGGTCAGCCAACGGCTTCTGGCCGCTCAGGACAGATGAAGAACATGTAACCCCACTTTGGCAGCTCGTGGAGTCCTGATAAGGGTCCTGGCTAAAGCTTTGTGTATAGCAATCTTGGGTTCAGAGATCAGCTACATGGACAGGACAGCCTGCAACCCGCCTCACTACATCAGCCCAAGTGCCCTGCGCCCAACGAGAGAAAAGTTCTGTTGAGAGGACAAGGGTGGGTGTAGCATGTTCAACCAAAGGCCTCTTATGTAAAAATTGTATAGTTCACTATGACTCAACTAGAGAGAGAAGCATCAGCCTATTGGGGGAAATTCTAGTCCCTTCCTCTGGCTTTAGGTGAGTAGAGGGGCCTGTGAATGCTGTGGAAGAGCTGCAAGTCATCACCAGCCTCCCTTCCCTCTCAGGTGTTCCCACCTGGGTCATTTAGATGTTAAAAAAATTTTTTTTCTATGTTTTTTATTTATTTTTGAGAGACAGAGACAATGTAAGCAGGGGAGGGTCATAGAGAGAGGGAGGTACAGAATCAGAAGCAGGCTCCAGGCTCTGAGCTAGCTGTCAGCACAGAGTCTGACGCGGGGCTGGAACCCACGAACCGTGAGATCATGACCTGAGCCGAAGCCGGATGCTTAACTGACTGAGCCACCCAGGCGCTCCTCATTTAGATGTTTAAATGTTCACCTAAATCTTTATGCTCACATTCCTGTCAATGTGAGGACTACAGTAGAGATAACAGTTGTTTTCATAAAATTCGGAGGCCTCCTTGGGCATTTTTTCTCAATTCTTCTTCAGTAGGTCTTGCTCTACTTCTTTGTTTGGACTAGGCTTTTCCTACCTTGAGCCTCCCTCAGGATAGGAATTTAAGAGCTGTTCTATGTGAGGCCTGTTTCCAATTCATTCTGGAGTGACTTCTTCCACCTCTGTTCTGAGGCCTCTCTTGAGTCCACGCAGGGTCCCCTGGCACAGTCTGTGACACCTTTGTCCACCCCCCACCCAAGAGAGAGCTTTGAGAGGTGAAGGTAAGCACCATATTTCAAGGAAGAGAACAGTGTGTTTGGGGACAAGAAGGTGATGATGCCTTTCCTTACAAGACAGGTTATGGTTGAAAATAATTTCCAGACTGAACAGAGCACTGCTATCAAGAACTACTTAAAAGGTCAAGGGGAAATCAATGGACAAATCTCCTTTGGTGGCTTTTCATATAGTACAGTCTACCTTCTTGTTGTGGCAATCTGACTGAGTCTGGAGGATGAACTGACTGGTCCCTAATTCCTTTCTGGCTCTTCAGTTATGATGACTGGTCCAGCAGGGAGTATGTCAGGAGAAGAATAGTGCAGGAGGTGGGCAGGAGGGGACAACACATTCATGTTATAAAGGAAATCCCTAGAAAGGGAAATAAGGCACAAAATCTAAGTGGCTTATTCTTAAGAGGAGTTAGTGAGGGCCATCTGTCTGTCTGTCTGTCTTTATCTAATTTACCCTACCTTTCTCATCAACCATCTGTCTATATCCATCAATCATCTATCTTGATATATCGATCATATCTACTCTACCTACCTACTCATCCACCTTCTATGTCTATCATTTCTTTTTTCTTTTTTGCTTTCTGTCATCTATCATTTCTCTCTCCCTTCTTCTATCTTAGGAAGCATTATTTGAGCAATTTGGTTTTGAGGTGGACTTAATTCAGTCTCAGCCTATTTCATTGCTATACCAAATGCTACAATTTTGGGTGAGAAGGGTAAGCTGGCTTTAATAAAAATAAATAAAAATTAGAAAAAGAAGAAAACAAGATAACACGAAACTTAGGGAACACCAAAAGAGTAGCAGTTAGTTTCAAGGGCTGCATTAGAAACTACACGAAAGCATAGACCAAGCCTCAGGAACAGTTTCATTTTCCCTACCCCAGCATGATTCCATTCACACAGTAGGAGTCAGAATCAAAGTTCTCTTCATAGGCAACTAAATTCAGCCTTTTCACTGAACCCTGAATAGATGTTAGGCTTAAAACAGGCTGCTCTGAGGCACATTGGAGGACTTGATGTCTGCCATCTTGCTTCTTGAGAGTTGCATGCCAAGAGGCTTTCATTCCATCTTGATGAAAATGAGATCAAGAGCCCCAGGCAAAGGAATGGGATGCCGTTGGAGTACCCAGCTGTCTGTGGGGCTCAAGCCATGCCATATTGAGGGCTTTCATAGCCCTGCTAAGATCAGGACTAGTAAGTAAGTGGAATGTCTCATAGGTCTTCCATTGCTGTGCAGAGATTTTAATTTAGAAATGGACTGGAGGGGCTAGGCACAGAGATGCTCTGCTATTCCAGCACAGCAATTTGGGAGGTTTCTTGGATGACATGTTGCTGGAAACTGCTGAAAGCAGAGTGCCGGAAGAAGCCCTCCAGTAGTGCCTCATGAATGCCGAAAATGTGACATTTTAAAGACACTAGAAGGTGCCTTTGTGACTGTATCATGGCAGTCTTCAGCTATCAAATTATTGTTACTGATGCCATCCAGAACATGCAATGGAGACCATAGAGTCAAGAAAATGCCCACCTCAGAAAATGCCCCCATCATTTCAGACATGCTAACCCCTGTTCCACAATGAGGAGTAACATCAGTGTGTTTGCAGATTCACAGATCCATGAGACAAATGGCTGGGAATGAAGGGGAGCCCTAGGGCCTGGTGATCCTGATGAGTCCTCTGGCAGTGGTAAGCTCATTCCTATTCAGAGAGGTCTAATGATAAGAGACCCCGGATCCTGTGGCACTTGTCAGTGGCTCTGAGTGCAAAGCAGAGCTGGCTCTGGCTGTAACCGGCAAAAAGACGGTGGCATTTTTTTCCCCAGAGGGCCATTTGTCAAGGCTATGGAGCCCCACATGCGCCCTTTAAGACTCCAGTGATCACCCAAACAATGCTGCCAAGCTCAGAGGAAAATGTGCCATTTGGCTCTGTCATGAGAAGCATCCACTTGGCATAGCCAGAGGACAGTGGCAAGAACAGCGTAATGTCCCTGAAAATCAGTGTTCAAAGCACTCAAGCCATCAGGACAGCCTGACTGCAAGAGGCTGTGGACAGATATCCCAAGGCAGCCCCCTAGAAACAGGGTGCTTACCAGAGTGGGGGGGGGGCAGAGCCCCTCCAGCTCCACCTGCTGTGGCATCGAAGTATAGAAAGGTACTTTTGCTCTAAGAGAACAGAAAGGAGCATCTCATCACACACAGGATCCCCAAACCAGCCACACACGGATGGGCTGGTGCTTAAAGCCAGCAGCCTTCTGAGCAGAGACCCAGAAAGAAAAAATCCACCATAGAGAGGATTAGAGAAAGCTGTTTTAAGGTACTAATGGAAAATGAGATCGATCAGCTGAAGAAGAAAAATCACGATGTCTTCCATCACAAATCAAGCATGAAGCTAGTTATGTGCCTGAGGAGAAAGGGGAGACTCCTAGTGGGGTTCGTGAGCCTCTGGGATCTGGCGCTGCCCCTGCGTCCTGCATTCAGCTTCCACCATTTCGCCCTCGCCTGGAGCCCTTCCTCTGCCCCTCCCTCCACACTCGCTGCGGTCCTGCACATCCTTTCAGGGCAGCGTCAGCGCAACCTCCTTCAGGGAGCCTTCCAGACACAGCTAGCCCTTTCTCAGTATGTATCGCATTTATTGCCACACTTAGCCCTCTGTACCTGGCGTTTATAGAGAGCTGGATAGGCCTATCTTCCCCATTCGTACACTGATGTTTTGCATATGGACTCAGGCATATAACAGTCAAAAATCGACGTTGCTGGACACATGCTCAAATGCTAACAGAGCACCAATGCGACAAAGCTGCCTTACTTTAGACTACGGAAGCACCTGGGGGACTTCGCTGGGACAGCTGTCGGGTAGTACACGTTGAGCGACAAATTCCTACTCTGCCTCTAGCTGGTTGTGTAACGCTGGCAAGCCACGGAGCCTCTTCTGGAAAAGTCGTCACAGCTTCCCCATAAGGTTGTTGGGAGGATTGAAGGAGAGAACTTACACCGGTGTCAGTGTCTTACAGGCACTCAATTAAATGCCCATGACATTGCATGGAACTCTAGCGTGAACTAGCTAAACCCAAAGCCCCTACCCTCAGAGGAACACTAGTTCACAGAGGCAGTGCGGTGTCATGCTTAGAATGTGGGCTCTGGAGTCAGATGTCTGGATTTGAGTCCTTGGGAAATTTCTCTGGGCCTCGGGTTCCTCATCCACAAAATGGGAAGGATAATAATAGGGCAGTTGTCAGGATGAGATGGAAGTAACACACTTTGATGTCTGGTGCTTGCAAAGCTCCCAATAAATGGTAGCTATTATTATGATTTGGAATCTGATTTTGCATGGTGGGACTTCAAGAAAACAATCCTGGGGCTCCTGGGTGACTCAGCTGGTTAAATATCTGACTTCGGCCCAGGCCATGATCTCACTGTTTACGGGTTCGAGCCCCACATCAGGCTCTGTGCTGACAGCTCAGATTCTGGAGCCCGCTTCAGCTTCTGTCTTTCCCCATCTCTCTGCTCCTCTTTTGCTCTCTCTCTCTCTCTCTCAAAAATAAACATTAAAAAAAAAAAAAACCAATCCTGTTTCACTGCAGGAAAACAGTGAATGTGGAGAATGAAATCATTACACTAAAAGCCACCAGACCTTGAACTTTTAGTCATCAATGCCACAGGGTGAGTAATCAGTAGATGAGGGTTTCTCAAAGTGTAAATACTACCTGCAATTTGGTAGTGGCACATCGCTGCCTGGACCCTATCCCAGGACTGTGGAATGAGATTCTCTGGAGGTGAAGTCCAGGAGGATAGACTTTTAACCAGCTCCTCAAGGGATGTGATAACCCCTAAACTTGTCCAATCACTATTGTATACTGGAAACTACTAACATGGAGACATCCAGTGTGACACACAAGCATTAGTTTCGCAATATGGAACCTCTCATGGGTTCAGAGACTCTGTTAGCCCAAGGGAAGGCGTGTTCTGTGTGTGCAGGGGTGCCACTGTGCGTACCCCTGCATGTGGGTTTGTAGGCCCTTTGTAAATGCTTTGGATCTATGGGTTAGAGGGTCAGTGATGTGCTGGGGCTAACCTGACGGTGAGCCTTTCTTCCCAACTCTATTTGGCGGCTTCACATTGGCTCTTTGAAATTCGCTGCAGTGGGTGCACCTATGCCTCGAAAATCAGCAAACGATACATCCAGGGCTCTTAAATTTGTTTGGAGGGCCAGTATACTAGCATTCCACCGGTTCTCTTCCATAAGAAAGTTCTCTTCTAAAACCCAAACTCTATGGAACGTGGTCCTGGGCACCATATTTAGGTCCTTGGATGGTTTGGGGCCATTTAAAACCTGGTTTCTGAAAACCTACCTGCTAGATGGTGCTAATGATAATGGTGTTCTGGTGTTTAAGTCCCCATGGTGTGGCTCAGGAGAAAACCTCCCTTGTGCTCTGTGTTCACATCCTAAACTCCAGCATGGAGCTGGCTGTCTGGCAAGCTGCAGCGTTGATACCCAAATGGAAGAGAGTAGGACGTGGATGCTTCAGGGCCAACCCCTCATTGCCACTAGAAAAGCGACCCGTTCATAGCTGCAGGAAACTGATCTGTAAGGCCCAGGCAGGGCAGAGGCCCCACGGTAAATCCCCCTCTCAGCCCAGGGGGTGGAAGGTTCAGGGGCAGGGGTGGTCCAGCTAAGCTTCAGCCCTGATCTCCAGCTTGCTGTTCAGACACCCCCAGCTGCCTTTTAAAAGGTCACCCATTAAGAGCAGCAAGCCATGCAGTTGGCACTGTTTGGGCAGATAGTCTGTGGGAAACACAGACTTTTCCCTTTGAATTCTTCCACTCAGCAGTCAGGTGAGTCAGGGGAAATTCAATCCAATTTCTCAGTAAATCCTCCTATGCTCTGGAAGGACACGGTTTGAAAAATCTATTTTTGTGCTTTTTTTTACTTAAGGTCTGAATGCCTGGGGAAGCTTTCTTACAGTGCCATCAGATGGCCTCTCACTTACCAGGAAAAAAAAAAAAAAAGATCCCACCTTCCTGGAATACGACCAGCCACAGCCAGGTCACATATCCTCTCTTCCTGTCCCTTAGGCCTCCCTAGCGCCACTGCAATCCAAGACCCAGGGTGGGGGTGTTTAGGAAGACACGTTCCCAATGGGACTGCAGCTCTGGGCCCTCAATTCCCTGTGGCAGGAGGCTCCCAATAGCATCCTGCACAGCTTTCCGCTTTCCCCTTCCAAGGCTGTCCAGAGCTCCAGGGTTTTTGTTTTCCTGGTTTAAATGCAAGGTTGCTTTTTTTTTTTTTTAAAGTTTATTTATTTATTTGAGAGAGAGAGAAAGAAAGAGAGCATGGGGAAGGTTAGGGAGAAAGGGAGGGAGATGGAGGGAGAGGCAGGGAGAGAGAGAGAATCCCAAGCAGGTTCCATGCTGTCAGCAAAGAGCCCGACACGGGGCTTGAACTCACGAACCGTGAGATCATTATCTGACCCTGAAACCAAGAGTCAGACGTTTAACCAACTGAGCCACCCAGGTGCCCCTCAATGCTGTTTTTGATACAGACATAAAGCCTATCTCTGTGGGGTTTGTGCCTGCTATTCTAGAGGTTTCCCAGTGTGAATTGTTGGGGGGCAGGGCTGGGTATCTTTGGACAGTCTCACCTTTCGAGAAGGGCTCAACACTCAGATCAGAAGACAAACGTACTCTATGTACTTAGGGGCCTGGGGTCATCTGTATTGGTGAACTTCTACTTCTACCTCAGTGTGAACGCCACCCAGCTGGGACACTGTCCAGCCAACTTCAATGTGGACCCTTAAGGGCTCCAATGCCAGTAAGTGGGTTTTGAGGTGCTGTGGAGGCTGAGAGTGGAAGTACAGGCTGGTCAAAGAGCTCCTCTTCTCTGGCCTTCCCAGGGACTAGGGATGAATGGGGGCCCCTGAGTCCATGGCCCACCACCAGCCCTCACCCCAGTCACCCAGAGCCCATCCATCTGGCCCTGGCTGTTGTGAGAAGGCAGGGCTGGACCATAATCTGGCGCTTTGGGCCTCTGTTCCTAAGTTGTTAACATACGAGACCTCTCTGGGTCCCTAGAGCACCCTTGCCCCTGCCGGTGAAAACAGGTCATGGGACCAGGCCTGTGGGTCCATACTGAGCTGAGCAGCAAAATCTCTCAGGAGCTTTTAAGGCCCAGATTCCTAGCTCCTAGCCATACTAAGTGAATTAGGAATTCTGGGAGTGAGTACCAGGAATCTGTATTTTGGAACAAAGTTTCCCAGGTGATTTTGATGTAGCGTGAATTCAACAGGGCTAGACTCTTCCATAAAAACTTCCCGTAAAAACCTTCCCATGGAAACAGTCTATGATTTTATATACTTTTACCCAGTTATGAACTAAGACAGGGAAGGGAAAGCATGGGGGTGAGAATTATATGCACGATTTGCCTCTCTAGCAAACAGACATGGAGCTTGAGTAGTGTCCTTCTGTGGGCCAGTTGAGTGGCCGCCAGCCAACCACAGAAGGCAGCTCAGTAAGGTGCCACCACAGGTGAGGGATGGATGGTGTCCTTGTTAAGGCTTCAGCACCCCTCTCCCACCCCACATGGACGGGACTCCATCGGTAAGAGGAAGATGAAGAGGGAGAGGGCTGCCCTTAGACACAGCCTGGGTCCAGACACACCCTGGCACTGGACAGGTGTGGCCCAGGAGGCCTTGTGAGGTCCCACAGGCTGCCTCACCCACCTTGATGTGTCAAGAAAAGCTCTTCAAGACATGTGACAGCCATGCCAAGATCAACTCAATCCAGGGAAAGTAAACCCTAACCTCCTGTTGCGAATGGAAGGGAAGGGCTTGGCTGATTATCTCTCAAAAAGCCTGATTAAAGAGGGATTCCTGCGGCTGGTTGTCCAAGGTGCTGGCATGTATGGGTAAGGGGCCAGCACACCCCACCCCATGCCAAGATCAGACTCAGAACAGTTATGTTTGCAGAGAAGACAGAGGTCTGGCTGCAGAGGAATGGAACTTTCCCCCACTTTCCCCTCCCATCCAGAGGAAATCAGCCATGCATTCCAACAAATGAGTAAGGAAGGGGTAGAGTTTCAGGGGCGGCCCTTGAAACCAACTGCATGCTAGCCTGGCATTTCTACCAACACGGATTCCACATGTTCACTGTGGGACAGAGACTGGCCTATGCTACGTCCTTATGGGAAAGATTTATTGATAAAATAATACAGCAAGCAACATCCATCACGGCAGCCAATATTATTGAGTATTTACTCCTTGCTAGGCACCGTGCTAAGCGACTGACATTGATTTTCATTGAATCCCAATAGCCCTGCAGGGGTGACAGCATCCCCATCCTACTGGGGAGGAAGGAGAAGCTCACAGTGGGAAAATCCTGGCTCCCAGTCTCACAGCTTGAGAATGGTGGAGGCATTTATGGTGGAGGTGCTGACTTTTAACTCCCAGGCCATTCTGCATTTCCAAAGAGGATGGCAGGTCAGAGAAAAGGAAATCCGTGGGGAAGTTGACAGGAAGTCCGGGCTCAGTTACAAATGAAGACCTGTAGAGTAGCATTTACCAACTATCCAAGGGCCCAGGAAGTACAGAAGTATATATGGAAGCCCCTGCCCCCAACTAGGGCACAGCTAGGACAACATGCAATGATCGAGCCAGAAGGTATTGACTGGGTGATGGGGTAACTGGTTCAGACACCTAGACAACAGGACAGCCCATGGTGATGCCAGAACTGAGTGGATCTGGTAGAAAAGGCCAAGAGGGTGCAGCAGCGAGCAGTGAACACGGACAGAGGTGGCAAGGGGGGGCCACACATGGTTCCCTGGGCTTGGTAGACACTGGGCACAGGCTGGCAGCTGATGGTACCTGTGCTAAAGAGGCATCTGAAGTGATTCAGTGCAGGAAACAGGAGATTGTCGGGTTCTCACGAGTGCCCTCATGTACTCACTCACCATCTTCATGCGTTCAACGCTTCCTTACCATCACTGACTATATGCGAGGCACTGTGAGCACAGAAACGACTGAGATAATTCCTGCCCTCAAGGAACCCATTGGCCATTAAGGGACATGGGATGGCACTACACTCTGGCACGCGATAAATGGGGTCTGTACAGAGTAGCAAGGAAGGCGAGTCTGTGCAGTGGCAGAGGGCAGGGAAAGCTTGGCCAGGATGGCCCGAAGGTTGGATCCTGGCAGGTGAACAGGAGTACTGGGTAGCCTAGCATGGAGCACCACCCCAGGTAAGGGAACAGCACAGGAGGCAGGTGGCTTGCTCGGGGCACTGCAGGTAGCTAAGGGCAGCAGAGAACGATGACGGCAGGAAGAAGGGAGGAGATGGGGCCAGACAGGTGGGAGACGGGATTTCACAGCATGTGTGTGCAGGAGAGGGGAGCGTGGAGAACAGTGATGGGGGCCCGTTCTGGTGGAAAGGGCAAGAGTGCTGGGACAAGTCCGGAGCTGAGACAGCTGCCGCCTTCTGTGGGGAGGGTGGGGAAGTCTGGCCTGGGGAAGAGGCTATAAAGAAGAAGAGGAGAGAGGACCCAAGACACAGGCGGCATAGACCCACTGCGGGAAATGATTTAGAAATACCTCTTGGCTTGGGTTGCTGGGAAGAGAGGCAGGTGGCTTGGGGACACAGCAGGAGACCAAGAGGTGTTATGGGCTGGATCGTGTCTCCCCAGATTCATATGTTGAAGCCTTAACTCCCGGTGTGATGGGATCTGGGGATACCCTCCCCAGGAACCAACCACACTGACGCTCTGATCCTGAACTTCCAGCCTCCAGAACCAAGAGGCGTGAATTTCTGTGGTTTAAGCCACCCAGTCCCTGGCATTCTATATGGCTGCCTAGGTGAACTAAGACAGATGGGGCAGGTATAGTTGTTTTGCAATCTACGAGTTTGAATAACAGATCTGCAGTTCAAGAGGCAAGCTGAGGCCAGAGAAAGATTAGGACAGTCACGATAACGTAGATGGTCCCTGAGTCAAGAATGTGGTGGGGGTCAGCCTGGGAAAGGACATTGGTAATAACAGTTTGGTAAAGGACGGAAATTGGGAAACACCAACCAGGAAATGACAGGAAGAGGAAAGGGGCGGGTGCAGGAAGCTGAGAAGAAACACCCGGAGGAGGAGTGAGTCACTAGTTGCTGAGGACAACACAAGCAAGGGAGTCTAGTACACAGAGACATCAGGAAAGAAAACACTGCCAAGTGCCCAATGCCTCTGAGAACAAGGAGCAAAGGCTACTTTGGGGACAAAGCAGGTCATGGAAGCCACTGCTAGGGCATATGCAACCAAGAAAGGGTGATCAATTTATTTTGATTTAACAACAGATATCTGAACAGGGTTTTCATCTCCAAGAAGCCAGGAGATCCTCCTCTGTCCTTTTCCAGGGTCTTCGCCTGGCCTCAGGGCCTAAGAGCAATGCAGCCCAGGACTCGAGCAAGCTGTCTGGGCACGGGAGACCCCCAGCACCCTCTCTGCCCAACCTGCCACCATGAGTGTCCCTCAGCAGCCCCCCAGTAACAGCAGACCAAGCACCAGACACCATGCTGCTTCACAAATACCATCTCACTCAGTCTTCTGAAGAACCTTGAGAAGGAAGCTTGTGCAGTGCAGTTTACAGGTGAAAAACTTCCCGGAGAAGTCATGTCACCTGCCTGGAATCTCACGGAGAGTGAATGGGGTATGGAATTTGAATCCTCATTGTCAAACTCCACTGTACTCTCCCACCTCAAGAGAACATTTCCCGTTGCTGTCTTCCTGGAAGGAGCCACCCTGTACTGACCCCCACGCTGCCATACAGGGATCGAATAGGCCATACCTATGATTTGCCACTCCTGGGCAGATATGGCAGAGATGACCCCAATTTGTCCACATATCCATGCCCTTGGGTGTTCCTCACCCACACTGAGTCTGTGCTTGGTCATGTGACTGGTTTTGGCCAACAAGACAGCAGCAAATATGATAGAAACAGAGACGCACAAAGTACTTGTATACTGGGGTGTGTCTGCCCTCCCTTGTTGCTCTTTGGGACGCTGATGTCTCATGTGAAGAAGCCCAGGCTGGCCTCCCGTAGAATGCGATAAGCATTTCTGCAAGGCTGCTCCAGACCAACCAGCCTCCAACCCCCATCCTAGATGATCTAGCCCCCCACTGAGCTGTCCGCCCAGAAGAACCACCCTGATGACCTACAGAATCATGATAAATGATGTTTATTGTCTTAAGAAGCTATCAAATGTTTGGGTGCTTCGTTTTGTAGCAAAAGTTGATTGATACAAGTCCTGAAAGAAAGCCCAGATGAGCTTCTCCTTCCAGCTCTGAAAAGTGGAGGTGACATGTTGGTTCTCTGGTGTCCAAAGGTCCCTTTGGCAATGGAAGCACGGCCCTGAGAATACACCACCACTACCCTTGGCCTGGAGGGTCACTGTGCTCCTAAAGGGAGCGGGAAAAGGAACAGTCTTCTTTGTACCTTCCCTCTGGGGTGCATGGTGGGCCTGCCCCCAGCCAGCAGGCAGCCCCTCGGTGGGTGCCAGGTTATCTGGGGACAAGGTGACAAAGGAGGATGCTTCTGCCATATTGTCCCCAGCCTAGTGTTTTTCCACTGATGAGAAAGGAAGGAGATGATCTCTTTAGTGAGCATTACTGCAAAGGCTTCAAGGCAGCATTTCATCAAAGGGTGCTGGAGGAGTTCTTTCAGGAGGCTCTGCAAAACCCAGCAATCCCCAGCTCTGCTTAGCAAGGAGCCTGCTGCTTCCATTTCCAGAGAAGCATAAAAATGAATGAGTACCCAAGAAAGCTAACCTGATCAGTGGCACTTTGATAAGGTGACAAAATTGCTCCCTCCTCCAGTCCAAACCCACTCTCTGTGGTGAACTATTATGGAGAGGAAGCATTGACTAATTAGAAGCATCTCTAGGACATGAGAAAAATCAGCACCTAAAAATGCCTAAGCAAAGAGAATTCCTTGCTAGGAAGAGAGAAAACAACAACAACAAAATGCTAGAATGTCACTTTCCCCAAGCATATTTAAAAAGGGAGGAGGAGATAAGAATTAATTAGGACAGGAGCTTCTACCCAAGTGACACAAGAAGACACAATTATTTCTGCTGCTTTTATAGACCAAGTGCCCCTTGCAGGTGGGGACAGATGCCTGACGCCACCCGCCATTTTGAAAAATGACTTAGTCGTCGCTAGTTCTAATGAAGCTTGAAATGAAGATGGTTCTTTTGTTTACTCCCCCTGTTTGCAAAGCCTTAGCCGCCCATCAATAACACCAATGTCTGGATTATTTATTTCTCATTGCCCAACCTATGGGGCATAGAAGAATTTTATGGAGCCAAAATGCGTGGCGTTTCTCCTGAGGGAGCGTGGATGCGCCCCTCCAGAACTGCAGAGCATGGCCCTTTGATAATCTGGACTCTGTCAGACAGGACCAACGCCCCAAGGGTCAGAGGCCCCAGTGTTGCTGCCCCTTGCCATTTACTAGCTTTAACTTTGAGAAAATTCAGTAAAATGAAGGGGTTAGTGACTAAAAATATTCCTCTTTCTTTTTTTATTGTGGCAAAACCAAAACGAAATGAAACAAAAGCCTATGAGATCCATCCTCTCAATATAGTTTTAAGAACACAGTACAGTGTTGTTAACTATGCGCACACTCTGTACGGCGGGCCTCTGGAACCTTCTCACCCCGCATAACTGAAACTCTATACCCACAAACAACAACTACAGCAGCAACCACCATGCTAACCTGCTCCCAGGAGGCTGACTACTTTATAGATCCCTTGTATAAATGGACCGTGTGGCATTTGTGGCATTTGCCCTTCTGTGGCTTAATCACTTAGCGGGATGCCCGCAAAGTTCAAACATAAGATAGTCTTACAGTAACACCTACAGGGGACTCACTGCTTGTATGGTAAATAGTTCATAAGTGAACTCATTGAATCCTGCAAACATCCTTTGAGGTGCAATATCATTAGTATTTTTTTGAGGCACAGGGAAGTGAAGTGATGTGCCCAAGCTCAACTTTTATGAACATAACAAAACTGAAGGGTTTCAATTTTACAATTTTTATTTTAGGCACCCATGTTTAATAGAGATACTGTGGTCACTGAGGGGGATGGCAAAAGATGGGGAGGGGGGAATCAGTGGGCTGGGGTGTCTGAGGGGTTCATCTTTGCATAGCTGCAAGTGATCCTTCATGGTAGAAAGCTTGGAGCCAGGGTGGCCTAATTTTGCTTTTGGCTGTACCCCTGCCCCAGGCGCTTCGGAAACAAAAATGAACAAAATCAACAAGAGCCCTGCCTCCTGGAGATTGCATTCTGGTAGGAGTGACAAAGAATATACAACACCAAAGACTTAATCATCCATTTTCTATATAAAAAGTAGCTACTTTTTTGCATGGACCTCAAGTATACTGTAGTATAGAGGTGGAATTTAAGGAAAGGTATTAAGCAGGCTGGATTGTAGCTTACGGGCAAGTAATAAATTATATCATGTATCTTGAAAGTATCATAGATAAGCTGCTATATAACGATTGCCACTTCAGATAGCTGTGAAATTAGGTGATTAACTAGTTGGTACTTAACCTTCTAATTTCTGTATAAGTCTAATTACATGAAATAGAAGTGGGGGTTTTGATTTTTTACTTTGCTTTTCTGTTTGGAGTATCATTGAAACTACTGTATTGTAAATGATGGAAAATAATTGCATATGTTAAAAAAATAAATTGTATAATAAAAAAATAAATAAATACTTCAAATAATGTATAGTATGCAAAAAGGAAAAGTATTCTGGAAAACACACAAGCAAGTGGGGTTTGGGAGCACTGGGTGGGAAGGCTACCTGGAATTTTAGAAAGGGTGGCTTTGAGAAGATGGCATTTGAGAAAAGACTGAAAGAAGGTGAGGGCATCGATCATGAGGTAGAAGAGTATCTAGGGAATCTTCCTCGAGGCAGAGGGGAGAGTTAGTGCAAAGGTCCTGAGGTAGGCAAGCCTAGGATGTATGAGGAAGAGCAGGGAGGCCGGTGTGGTTGGTTGGAGAACAGCACACAAAGGCCAGAGAAGAAGACAATAATGGTATGGGAGGGACCAGCATGAAGATGCCAGTTGTGGCTCTGAGTGACACGACCTGAGGTTTGTATTCTGTAGTACTCTGGGTGATGGTAGCTCAGATCAGGGCATCAGAAATGGAGAAGTGGTTGTGCACTGGACCTAACCCCAAGATGGAGTTGGCAGTGTTTTTTGGCAGACTGGATGTGAGGTGAGAGATGAAGAGGAGAGTCAAAGATGACGCCAAGGATTCCTCCCAGAGCACCTGGAAGAGTGGAGTGGCTATGAGCTGAGAGGGGAAGGCTATCGATGAAGCAAGGTAGGGGTCAAGATATGTAGACACTCTACCCCAACAAAAATGATGTGACCTTATTTGAAAATCAGGTCTTTGAGGAACTAATCAAGCTAAGACGAGGTCATTAGGGTGGGCCTTAACCCAATACGACTGGTACCTTTATGAGGAAAAGGGATGCGGACACGCACAGAGGGGAGAGGATACGAAGGCCCGGGGGGGAGAGCAAGCCCCACGCAACAAAGGAGACGGGCACTGGAGTAATGTATCTACAAGCCAAAGACAGCCAAGGACTGGCAGCAGTGCTGCAGGCTCAGAAGGGCACAGGACAGAATCCTCCCTAGAGCCTTCAGAGAGAGCACCACCCTGCCAACGTCTCCAGTTCAGACTTTTACCCTCTGGAATGGTGAAGAATAGATTTCTGTTGCTTGAAGCCTCCCAGTTTCTGTTGTTTATCATGCGGCCCTAGCAAACTAATATAAGGGAAGACTAAAGTTCAGTTTTCCATATGTCAAATGTGATGTGGAGAGGGGCAGTGGGAGATATGAGTCTTGAGTGCAGGAGAAAAGCTCAGGTGTTAACAGAAATTTGGGGAATGTCTGCAAACAGAATGTATTTAAAGAGACAGGGCTGGAGAAGAGAAGAGGCACAAGGGACCGAGCTTGGAGTGATCCAAAGTTGAGGGACGGGAGAGAAGTGCAAACGAGCAAACGAGTCAGGAAGGTGCCAACATAGAGGGAGGAGGAACAGCGAGGGCTGGCATTCTGGAAGCCTGTATTCCTTCAGTGGCTCCCAGGTCTCCTGGCAGGCCAAGGTCTCCTTGCTGACCTACCCACAGTTTTGTTCTCTCTCCCCAGCACATCCTAAGCTCCAGCTGGGACAAGGAACCCTCATTATCATCTCTGTCAGCTGCTCCTTCCCTCCCCTGCTCGCCAGGTCCCAGCCGAAGAGAGCCGACCCCACCTCCACTGCCCTGTGATCGCCCAGGACGGCCCTTCTTAATACTCCCTTCTTAAGCCCCCACCCTGATCAGCCCTTAAATGCTATGCATCTCATATTATGGGGTTTGTGGGCATGTCTGTCTTTTCATGCAGCTTGCTCCTTGACATAGCACTGGATCCAGAGCAGAGATTCAATAGACATTTGCTGAAATTAATGAACAGATATATGGATGATTGAAATGGGCCTTTCCTGACAGCGATGACATGACCTGTGCCAACCCCAATTAAAACATATGCACTTTTTAATATGTTTAAGGTACATCTCCCCTTCTTGTACCTGTTCAGTTGATTTGTAAGTGTCAAAACTAAGATTTTACATATAGTCCTGTTAAATCTTGATAGATTCGACTCAGATTAGTGAGTACTTAGGAGCTTGGTTCTCTTAGTTTAGATACTGGTTTTCACAGGGAACAGGTTGGTGGTTGTCAAAGGCAGGGGGTGGGGGGATAAAGGGAGAGGGAAATGAGCAGAGGTGGTCAAAAGGTACAAATCTCCAGTTATAAGATAAATGTAAGTTCTACGGATGTAATGTACAGTGCAGTGACTATAGTTAACAATGCTGTCTTCTATATTTGAAAATTGCTAAGGAAGATCTTCTAAGTTCTCATCCCAAGAAGAAAGGTTTGTAACTACTCGGGTGACAGATGTTAACCAAACTTACTGTGGTGATTCCGCAACACATACATGTATCAGATGATCCTACTGTACATCTTAAATGAATACAAAGTTACAAGTGAATTATATCTCAGTGAAACTGGGAAAAAACACTAGTTTTCAAGCCTCGCTTTCTCTTCTCTACAAACTTTAATGAGCAGATCATCAATGTCTTTACTCAAGTCATTACTATAATATAACCCTCAGTAACATGGGGTAGGAAGGGATCCTAGAAGGTTCCCCTACAACTGTCTCTCTGGGTTGAGTAATGGCCCATTCATTCAGCAGGTATTTTTAAGTACCTGCTATGTGCCTGGCATTGTTCTAGGTTATTGGTGAATAGAAAGGAGCTCCCTGTCCTCACCAACTTATAGTCAGATATAGCCTTTCACTCAGCTAGGAGCCTACCCACTCGTATGATTTTCAGAACGAGATTTACCCACGCTTCATGAGAGACGTCTGTCAAATGCCTTGTTAAAATCAGGGACACTGTGTCTGAGTGTTTCTTGACCTCTCAGTCCAGCAGCTTCTCAGAGGAGAAAAATGGTGTTTCTCTGGTATGTATAATTTCTAGTAAAACCTGGGTTGGCTTCTGGGACTTTTTTTTTCCTCTGGGACTCAGCCAAGCTCACCAAAAGCAATTCTGTCCCCATCCCCCCGCCGCCCATTATCCTAGAATATCATTATCTGGTTCTGAAATCTGAACTTATAATAACTGGGTCTCCTTGGCTGATTTCTCCATCTCTCCTGAACTGCCATTTCCTCTTACTAGTTAGGAGTCTCACCCTGCACACTCTGCAACTCCTTCTTCTTTTTCTTTTTCTTTTTTTTTGAAAAACTGTGAATTATTACATTAAGGTTGCACATATTTACATAATAAAAGCATTTCTATGAGAATCCTTCCAAGTTCTTTAAAGTTAACATATATTTACAAGGCATGGGCAAAATGCCTTGCAACACCATACGAACACCATTAACTCTGATTTAACTTGGTTGACATTAATTTTAATCCAACGACTAAGCATTTAAAGCTAAAAATGATGCAGATGTTAGTAAATAACTCATTTAGAAAATCTTTCTTCTTTTTTTTTTTTTTAAGATTTTCTTTTTGGGGTGCCTGGGTGGCTCAGTCGGTTCTGACTGTTAATTCCAGCTCAGGTCATGATCTCACGGTTTGTCACGGTTTGTAGGATGGAGCCCCACAGTGGGCTCTGTGCTGACAGTGCAAGATTCTTTCTCCCCTTCTCTGCCCCTGCCCACTCGTGCCCACATGCGCTCTCTCTCTCTCAAAATAAATAAACTTTTAAAAAAGGTCTTATTTTTAATTAATCTCTATACCCAGCATGGGGCTTGAACTCATTGACGCTGAGATCAAGAGACACATATTCTACCACCTGAGCCAGCCAGGCTCAAAATCTTTCTTCGTTAATAGGCTTCTGTAGCCTCAATCTTCTCTTTCCCATTTCTCCATTTCGCCGTCTTGCCCAAGAATATGGCATCCTCAGGACACTGACTAATAAAGACCAACTTTGCTATTTATTAGGAGCCTCCTTTAGCCCTGGCTGTCAGATCCTGCCCTTCAGGACATGCTCTCTGCCAGGGGCCTTCTTTGTCTGTCCAGTGTTCCTCCTCTCACCCAGCTTCGAACCACAGTCCCCAGCAAGGCCAACAATCACGTGGTCCTGAAGCTGATCTCAGGCCAGAAAACTTTTTAGGAAAAACTCTGTTAAATTTATCACTGTCCCCTGCCACCCCCAAACGATACTTGAGGTTTTGATGATGATGATGTTGAAGAAGGGGTGGGGTGAGGAAGAAGGAACTCTCAATTCAGGGTTTTCTGCTAAGATTTTTCCAGGGCCTATGTCTAAGGAATACAAAAGCTAGGATACCTATATGCACTTGGCTACCTGATTATAGTTATATATATTTATAGGTTATTCATAAGCATTTTATTATTACTTGACCTGCAGGTGGTGTTTTCTTTTTTTCTCCCTCTCTGCATCTCAATTTCTCCCTTGTTTCAGAGACTCACTGACTCCAGTGCTCAGGAATTCTTTACAGTAAGTGTAAGGAAGGCTAAGAAGGAAGGCAGAAGAAGAAAGGACCTGGAGGGGGATGGACAGAGTTGCAAAATACTTGCATAGTTTAAAAGATCACATTTTACTTTGTCTCTCAACTCCTCATGGCTAGACATTCAGAGAAGATACAGAAAGTTTGATGTAAAAATACTTTCTTCCTTAAATAAGAAGAGAATGTTCTGAACGGCTTCTTCCTGGGGCTTTGTATTTATTACTCTTTCACAGAAATTGCCAGTCTAGAACAATCAGTTCACAAGGGCTGTTAGAAAAGAACATTTACTGGGAGAAATAAGCATCAGGATTGCTGCTGAGAAGAGGTGGGAGGGTTGGGGAGGGGGCTGGCCTCCCAGCCCTGGGCCCCCACCTCACTTTTGTCTTTTCAGGGGAAAGAGGAGAAATTATTCTTAAGCCTAAGTAGAGGTGTTCATTCTCTCTCTCTCAGACACTTTGAAGACTGCTCACTTGTGTCTGGAGAGCCTGGTATTACGGAGCGAAGGGGAAGAAGTGTCAGGTGCAAGACCATGTGAGATCAGAAACCAGAGAAATCTCACATTTGCACCTCAAAGGTGGCTTTAGGAAAAGGTAGCCACACTGCAGACTGACTTTCAACCTTATTAAGAGTGGTGTCATTTCTTTCTAAACAGTGTATGTTGGGATAATTGAAAGAACAGTTTCCTTGAAACATGGCTGATTCAACCACGTTACTATGGTTTATGTTCCCTTTCCCTCATAAGTCCTTGGAAGAATATGTTAAAGATATGAAAACGGGTTGGATGCTGAGGATGGAGAGGTGCAAGGAGCCCTTCCTGCAGGCACACAGGCTAGAGCTTCCTCTGTGGGCCTGCAGTTCATCCACTCAGGAAGGCTCAGGGCTGGAGGTGCTCAGACCTTGGAGGCAGAGAAAGGGAAAGGGAAGGGCTATGGTCAGGGGTGAAGAGAGACAGGATGGAGCCCAGGCCTCTCCTAGGGGTTCCCTCTACCCTTACCCCATCCCTGCCCAGTGCCATCAAGGAAGTGAGAGCCGTATTCTGGGGGAAATTGCTCCAGGTAGGCTCCGGTCGGGGCACAAGGGTGGTGCTGGATGTAAACAGGGGATGAGGTAAAAGTTTACATTCTGAATGAACTGAGCACCAGCCACTGCCCTCTATAGTTTAGGGCTCTCAGGCAGGAGAACACAATCACCCCATGTCCTTCAGCGGAGATGAAGCCCCTTATTGATCAGAGACATTTATTTTTTATGTTTTTTTTTTAAGAGACAGAGAGATACAGCAAGAGCAGGGGAGGGTCAGAGAGAGAGGGAGATACAGAATCTGAAGCAGGCCCCAGGCTTTGAGCTAGCTGTCAGCACAGAGCCCAACGTGAGGCTCAAACCCACAAACTGTGAGATCATGACCTGAGCCAAAGCCGGACGCTCAACCGAGCCACCCAGGCACTCCTGATCAGAGACATTTGAGGAAAGCTGCTAGAAGTGAAAAGTGAATCGAAATCATAAAGAAAGTGGAACTCAAAGGAAACAGCCAATTCAGGAAGAATAAGAACACCTAGAGAGAGAAGTTAAAACACACACACACACACACACACACACACACACACACACGCACGCATGCATGCACACACACACACACACACACACACCTGTAATTAATATCATCAGTGATATAAAACATTGCATGTCGGGAACAACAGTGTTCCGAAAAAGAATCAGAACAGAAACTACTCCTAGAAATTAAAAATATGTCAACTCAATGGAAGATATGGAGAATAAAGTCAAGGAAATAGCCCAGGAGGTAGAAGAGACTCATGAAAGGATAGGAGATGAGAGAGAAGGCCAAGTACTTGGAGGCTAGTCTAGGTTGGCCAACATCTAACTAACAGGGAGTTCTAGGAAGAAAGAACAGGGGAAACAAAGGAATTATGTGAAATGTGAACATATTCCAGAATCAAAGAAAAACATCTATAGGTTGAAACTTTCCAGTGAATAACCAACTTAAGGAGCAGATAAAGAAAGAAAAAGAAAAAGGCAGGAATGGAGAAAGGGAGGTAAGGAAGGAGGCAAAACATAACCATCTGAGATTGATAAAGAGGAGATCTCATAAACTTCCAGAGAGAAACAGGTCACATTAAAAACTCAGAATGGTGTTAGACTTTTCCAGAAGCTGGAAGGCAGCAGTGTTATTTTCAACATTTGGAGGGGAAACAGTTCTCAACCAAAAGTTCCATAACCAATGAACCATCATTGAGGCTGAGGGAAGACCTCAACATTTGCAGACCTATGTGGCCCCTCAGACTTTGCTTCCCAGGTACCCTTTCTCAGCTGCTGGGGATGTGCTCCCCTCAAGTGACAGGCTAAAGTCAAAAAAGAGAAAGCCATGGGGTCCAAGAAATATGAGGCTCTCAGACACAGAGGTGTAGTGCAGAGAAGTCCCCAGATGATGCATGGGGCAGAAAGATGAAGGACCTGGGAGTGGAGGGCAAGGCTGAACTGACACATTATCTGACATTTGTGAGCATCTGTGAAGTGGCATTGGTAGAATATTTGCTAGGTCCCCAGGGGTGTCTGGGAAGAAAGTGCAACAGGTATGTAGTTAACTAAGCAATCTTTTAAAGGCAACTGTTAACTCTGAGAAAGACAAAACGTTGTGTGAGAAAAGAGGCAGAGTTCCAGTATAATAGTCGGTTCTCTGATGAATAATATTTTTAAAAAATGTTTAACATTTATTTATTATTGAGAGACAGAGAGAAACAGAGCATGAGCAGGGGAGGGGCAGAGAGAACGAGACACAGAATCTGAAGCAGGCTCCAGGCTCTGAACTGTCAGCCCAGAGCCCGACGTGGGGCTTGATCTCACAAACCACAAGATCATGACCTGAGCTGAAGTCGGCCGTTTAACTGACTGAGCCACACAGGCGCCCCTCTAGTGAATAATATTTAAATCAGCATTGTTCTGGAAACAATGACCACAGATTTTGTCCCACTTTGTAGGTAACTCTACTGGGCAGATGCAGAGGGGAAGTGAGGAGGGGGTCAAATTTCCCTCACAGGAATGTTTCAAACCTGTACATCAGGAAATGTGTTGCAAGGATTTAAGTTATGAAGGTCAATACCAGAAGAAACAGCTAAAAGATTTTAAAGAGGTTGCTCTGGGGTAATGAGTCTGGGGGGCTGGGAGGGGCTGAGAAAGGTTTTGCTGTTGGCCTTTAAAATATATTTTTGCAATACTGATAAATTAAAACTTAATTTAAAAAATACTGCATTCATTTGACATTTTTATATAAAAAAGCTTTTAACAGGGAAAATACAGAGAAAAAGAAACTCAAAATGGGGGAGATTAAGGTGGCAGAGGACAAAAGGGAAATATTATAAAGTTCGTAGCGTGAAATGGTTCAGATTCAGAACACATAAATGTGATTTTCCTGCTGCCAGAAACTTACAAGTGCAGCACTCCTATAATGCTGTGCTCCTTGTCCCCACACCTGGAGCACAGGGACATTCTATGTCCCTCAGGGAGGGGTACAGCCACTTAGCTATTTCCCCCAAATCATTGTCACTCCCACCACATCTGTTCTGGGCCCGAGGGGAGGTCTCCAATTAGGAAATACGTCTGCTGAGACGTGCCTCCAGCTGTGAGCTGGAATGTTCAGGAAGGTTCTGGAATGTTTGCTTTTGAGGCAGGAGAAACCAAGAACTTTAGGAAACCCACAGGGTGTGGGGAGCAGGGTGAGAGGCAGCTGATGACAGGTGTCACAAACAGTGACCTCAGAGTTTAGGAAACAATCCAGGGAGAACAGGCATGGGTCACTTATCAGTATTTTACTCCAGCTGACAGATTTGATGGTGAAAGTCAGTCAGCAGGAGGAAGCTGGGCAAAGAGGGTGTGAAGAATATTTCACCGAGAGCTCCCTCCTTAAGGGCTGGAGACGTAAAAAGGCAACACGTTCCCGCTGGACTAGGAAAGCGTTAAATCATACGAGTGTTTACTCTCTCATTTCTAAGGCTTGGGAGTGGAGTGGGGTATTTATTTTTACTCTCTCTCTCTCTGATGTATTTAGGGACCCTAATGAGGGCAGAGAGTAAACAAACATTTGATTGAAAACAGAAATGTCAATATGCACCCTCTACCTATTGTGGATACAAGAGAAGGCAATTTTAATAAGATTGAAACAATTAGACTTGAAGACTGGTGTATGCAAACCACATGAAATGGAAACCTATTGCTCTGTGTGCAGAAGAAAATAAACCACTGCTGGCTGGTGGTTTCTTCTGATTGCATTAAATGCTTAGCTGTTACAGGCTCCCAAGTTGGTAACTGTCCTGAGGTTATGGAAGAGAACAGTCCTTTTAGACATACACTCTAAAGTCATTGGCATACTGCCATGAAAAATGTAACTTGCCCTCAAATGATTCAGAAAAATATTATGTGTTACTATTAAAAAGCATATATGGATAAGTATCTATAGATCTCTATCCTCATGTATGCATGTATTTATCTGTCCATCTAAAGAGATTCTGATAAAACAAATCGGGCAAAATATTATCAAATTGGGGAAGACCTATAGGGTGCTACTATTCTTATTCTTGAGACTTTTCTGTAAATTTGAAGTTATTTCCAGATAATAAGTTTAAAATCATATAAAGCAGAATGGATACTATCCCAGGTGAAACTATAAGAAAATGACTGATGCTTTCACAAATATTCCAAAAGCATCCTGGGTGAGTGCCGGATACCAGATGCTAACTCTATAAAGCTTCCTGAGCTAAAATCCTTGTCTTTTGTAATAGCTTTAGGATTCTTAGCAGCAAAAGCAGCAAAGCAGTCTTAGAATGTTCGAGGTGAAAGAAAACTAGTTTTTCAGGCTCTGTTTGACTCTGTAATGGCCCAAATTCAAGGCTGACTGGTCAGTGGCACAACACAGCTTTGGTCTGAAACAAAGGAACCATCCATTGTCTTACCGACTTCAAGATCATTCCAGAAAGGGGGAGGAGGGCCTCCAAAAGTTTGGTCACTCTTTGGTAAGTGAGCAGCAGGCACTGAGGCCAGCAGGCATTAGGATAATTCGTAACCATACCTTCGTGTTAATGTTTTCTCAAAAAACCAGGGTACTGAGGCCAAGTAGGACCCCAAGGCTTTCCAGCCAGAAAAGACTATGTTCATATTTATCCCTTCTTGCCGAACACATGGGTGGCTAATTTTCACATTAAATTTAACTTTGTTTCAAATGTCCTTTCTTCCTTTCTTTTCTAATGTTTATTTATTTTGGAGAGAGAGAGAGAGAAGAGAAGAGACAGAATACAAGTGGGGGAGAGGCAGAGAGAGAGGGAGACACAGAATCCGAAGCAGGCTCCAGGCTCTGAGCTGTCGGGACAGAGCCCAACACAGGGCTCAAACTCACAAACCACGAGATCAGGACTTGAGCTGAAGTCAGACACTCAACCGACTGAGCCACCCAGGCACCTCCAAAGGTCCTTTCTTGACTTGCATGGGTGGTGGTTACAACAGTGTTGGTCTCATAAAAATTTGTACATTTGTTTTATGAAGTTTTCTGCATTTGTGTTGGATATTTAACAATAAAAATGTTTAAAATTAGAGAAGGGTAAAAAGCATTAACTTTGTTTTGGGATTTTTCTTTTCTTCTTTCCTTCCTTCCTTCCTTCCTTCCTTCCTTCCTTCCTTCCTCCCTCCCTCCCTCCCTCCCTCCCTCCCTCCTTCTTTCCTTCCTTCCTTCCTTTCTTTCTTTCTTTCTTTTTTTTTCCAAGCAGGGCTGGCACTTTTTTTAAAAAAACATTTTTAAATTTACATTTAAATTTTTTAAATGTTTATTCGTTTTTGAGAGACAGAGAAAAACAGAGCACAAGGGGGGAGAGGCAGAGAGAGAGAGAAGGAGACACAGAATCTGAAGCAGGCTCCAGGCTCCGAGCTGTCAGCATAAAGCCCAATGCGGAGCTCGAACCCAGAGACCATGAGAGCATGACCTGAGTTGAAGTCAGAGACTTAATCGACTGTGCCACTCAGGCGTCCCTAGATTTTTTTCTTCTACGTACTGTGTCCCATTCAAATGTCCTCTACTCCACCTAATATTGATGTCTGTAGGTCACAGAAATAGAAGCCAAGCCTTGTAAACTAACATTCAAGAAAATAGTTAAAAGGTACATGTCATCAGGAAGTAGCGTATCAGCCTCAAATTTATATTGGCGTATGGATGACTGGTAGGTATGTGTTTTTCCAGAGAGCAAGAGGTTTTTTTGGTGAGAAGGAAGGAAGGATGGGTGTGAGGTGGGGGAAGGAGCTAGCGGTGAGAATGGGGGCTACAAGGCTCACCGGGCCCCTCGGTGAAGCTGGAACCCCCACCTGAATGGTCAGACAGCTGTGGTTCTCATTACTGTAAGGCTCAGACACGCAGCTGTCTTTTCCTGAGTGGTCAGACTGAAAGACAATCACTTTCTCACTTTTATTCCAGTTTTAGGTAAAAAGGGAGCTGTGCTTTTCCCAATGCAAACTTCCCTCCATGTCCTCAGAAGATCTGACTGTGATAAGCCAACGTATTACTTGCTGCTGCTCCAAAATCCCATGGCAGGCAGTAGGAGCCTGGGGTGCTATCCCAGCTTGGCCTCAGGGAAGCAGCTGGTCTGGGAGATCTCTAGGCTTCTTCCAGTTTAGGGTCCTCTTATAACTCCATAAAAGATCAGTTATACAGATATCTGAGAGAGGTGAGTTTTCATCAAAGGTGAAAATAGAGACACCATTTCATAGGCAGAAGGGTAGAGTAGTTAGGCACGTGGGTTCTGGAGACAGAGGGACCTGGGTTGGAATCATGGCTCCACCATGACTACGCATGAGCCACCTAGCCCCTCTTACCTGTAGCCTCCTGCTCTGCAAAATGCAAATGAAAGCAAGGAGGCTGAGATAAGATCACGCAGGTGCAGGTGGCAAGACCGAAGTCCGTGCTCAGTATGGTAAACTGGCATTGTTGCTATAGCTCTCACAGCACTTACATTAACTGGTTGGTACTTGGAACATTTTATTTTCCCCTTGCATAATTAATCCTCCACTTTGCTTGATGCCAAAGACACAGTTTTGCTACATTGTAGCATTGCACACACTCTGGATGTATAAGCCCCAGACCTCTTCCAGGGACCAGCTGTAGGGCACAGACACTTGCTACCAGGCAGCTCAGAATTGTTTGCTGGGGCCATGGAGCCCTTTTCTTACACTTCAGCTGGACACACTGAAACTCTCCAAGTCTCATGGACACTGCCACTGCTTTTCAACAACAGATTTTCTTTTTCAATATTTATGGTGTCTATACAAGCAGAGCATAAGACCCTTGGGGCTGCAGGGAGAAAGAAGTACGTGCTTTTGCGAATGAAGAAGAGATACTGTTGACTCATACGCTGCAAGATTTGGCCTTGGTGTTGTTTTGGGTGTTGGTCTCTTTAAGTTAGGGCGTAAGACTTTTACTACTTCACTTGTCCACCCCATTACCTCTTATGACTAGCAGGCTGGATTTCTGGATGGCGAGGAAGAACAGCTGGCTGGGGACATGAGGCGGCTAACTGGTCACATGATTGGGTTTGTGTGTTCAGTGGCTATCGTCTATAAAACACCCTAAGATATGTCAGCCCAGCCACTCTCACAGATGCCCTATGAGGAAGGCAGGGAAACTATAGTATCCTTATTATGACTTCACAGATGAGGAAACAGAGGCCCGGAATCAAGTGGCTTGACCAACATCCCATGGCCATGTAACAGTGGGATCTATGATCAAGTCCTCCTTTCCATTCTCCTGGCAAATGGCTCTAAGTGAGGGTCAGATGGCCAACATAATCCATTAGGGGAGGAAGCATTAAAACTTCTAGTTATTTCTTCTTCATCTTCATCTTCTTCTTTGTCTTCTCCTTCTTCTCTTCCTCCTCCTCCTCCTCCTTCTCATTCTTCTTTCTCCCCCTTCTCCTTTAATACTTTATTTTTTTTAGTGCACTTTCAGTTATTCTAGTTATTTTTAGCGCACCCTTGTAACTTTTTAAATCTTGTATCTGTTTCAGAATACTCCCAATATATTATGAATTATAATTATAATTATAGAACAGTGTATTAAATCCACATATGTTGGGGTACCAGCTCCAAAGATTTTAACTGATATGGCTGCACGATTAAAATAGCTTGGAGGTCTCTTCTCTGAGATGGAATCTCACTACTCCTGAAAATTAACAGACTGTTCTGCTCCTTTCTCTTCCTTTACTATCATTAACAACTTTTGGTCAGGAAATTCGAATGAGGTGTAGTTTTTGGAGTACACCACAGCCTGGTGAAGTGATAACCTTGGTTTTATAAGACTCACAGAACGCGTTTTCTCCTACAGGGTCTAAGGTTGATAGGAATCATCTTTCTTTGTAAAAGGATTCCAGTGATAAGCAAACATGGTGGTTCCCAGCTCACACAGAAGAGGCATCCCAAATTCCAGCATCATTTGTAGCCACTGACAAGCGGCAAAGACTCAAGCAAGTATTGGGGTACCCATTGGTTACAGGTTGGTTCTTGCACCATAACAAGCTCATGCTTCTGCTGCTGCTGCTGCTGCTGCTGCTGCTGCTTCTTCTTCTTCTTCTTCTTCTTCTTCTTCTTCTTCTTCTTCTTCTTCTTCTTCTTCTTCTTTTTTCCTTTGTTATGTTTATTTATGTTTGAGAGAGACAGTACAAGCAGGGAGGGGCTGAGAGAGAGGGAGACACAGAGTCTGAAGCAGGTTCCAGACTCTGAGCTGTCAGCACAGAGCCCCACGCAAGGCTCAAATTCATGAACTGTGAGATCGTGACCAGAGCCGAAGTCAGATGCTTAACTGACTGAATATCCAGGTGCACCTCCACAACCTCCTTCTTATAGTTTGTCATACAATTGACATTTTGTGGTATTTAAGAGCATGGAACTTCCAGTAAACGTGACATTGAACGTTTTAAGAAGGAAGGACTTTTAGGATTTGTTCACTGCTCTATCTCCAGTAGTGCCTAGAACCCAGTGGGAACCCGATCGCAGCCTGTTGACTGACCAAATGAACAGTGGCTAGACTATGCCTCACACTTGTTTCTTGTCTTAACAAAGACACCCTCAATGTGACAGTACATAGAATGGGGTCAACGCAAAAGGAGTGGAAATATCAACAAACAAATAATATTTTTGGAAGGCAGAGTGATCACTGAATGGGCAGATGAGAGGAAACAATGGCTTAGACATGTCCACAGAAAGGGCTATGGATATGAGGTAAGTGTATTTGTCCAGGACATAATTTTGGTGGGCTCGGAAGTTGGAGACACCATACGCTTCCGTCGAGCAGGGCAATCTGACAGGGGCGGGGGGGCATTTGAAGGTCTGATGGTTTATTTTCTTGGGAAATGAATTGTAAGAGTCTCCAGAGTAGGTGACAGGAGGTGTGGTGGAGGGTCAGGGTGACAGGCTGAAAACAGCGAGATGGAGTGAGAATGGTCACACTAAAATACATGACACTCTTGGCCCCTGGCTTCCATCTCCAATGAGAACACCCTCCTGGCAGGAAGGGGGAGGATTAGTCTCCAAAACAAACAAAACAAAACAAAACAAAACAAAATGGACAGCTTCAAGAACATGCTTCCACTGCTGATAAATGAAAATTCTCAGAACCCCCAAGTCACTTGTGCTTTTCTTTTTTTAATATTTATTTATTTTTGAGAGAGAGAGAGACAGACAGACAGACTGAGTGTGAGCAGGGGAGGGGCAGACAAAAAGGTAGACACAGAATCCGAAGCAGGCTCCAGGCTCTGAGCTGTCAGCATAGAGCCTGACATGGGGCTCAAACCCATGGACCATGAGATTATGACTTGAGCCAAAGTCTGATGCTTAACTAACTGAGCCCCCTAGGTGCCCCACTGCCACCTGTGCTTCTTAAAACAAATTTAGGGGCACCTGGGTGGCTCAGTCCAGTTAAGCATCTGAGTTAGGCTCAAGTTATGATCTTGTCGTTCATGGGTTTGAGCCCCACATGGGGCTCTGTGCTGACAGCTCAGAGCCTGGAGCCTACATCAGATTTTGTATCTCCCTCTCTCTCTGCCCCTCTCCTGTTCACACTGTCTTGCTCTGTCTCTCAAAAATAAATAAATGTTAAACTTTTTTTTGAAGTCAAAAAAATTTTAAATGTCATTCTATATATGAAAAGACAATAAAAAATTTTAATGTGCTTTTTTTCTTTTCAAAGTAATACATACACAGTTCAACCCCAAAATAACAGTGCCATGTCCTGTCTCTGTTATTCTAGAAGGAACCACTTCACAATCTTAGCTATTTCTCCTCATTTTACTCTAGGAATGTGCTCATGTGAGTATTTTCTTTATTTATCAATTTCAGTGATTATCTGTGTATCTTTGATTATAGGAAAGGAAGGCTGGGTCCTCATGACCCCTCTGCCCTACACTCCTTCCCCTCTCCTTTCCCCACGGCTGCCGTCCAGCCACAGGGAAGGGTCTGTGGTGACATTAAGCTTATGTCACTATCAAGGATCTAAATCTATTGAGTTCCTCAGTCTGATACCAAGTTCAGAAAGTGAGGGGTACTGCACGATCCACAAATCCTTGGTTTCTGGGTTTCAGATTTAAGTAGTGGGAGTTCAGATAGTGAGGAACAGATCTCCCAAAAGGTATCCAAATGTATTTCCTTCTAGTGGATAGAGAATGAGGATTTGGAGAGTGAGGACCACCTGTAATGTTTACCACAGAACCAAGGGGCATTCACCTCCTCTCTTATGTAAAAATATGTGTATGGGGGCACCTGGGTGGCTCAGTCAGTTGCACATCAGACTCTTGATATTGGCTCAGGTCATGATCTCATGGTTTGTGGGATCGAGCCCTGTGTTGGGCTCTGCACTAACAGCATGGAGCCTGCTTGGGATTCTCTCTTTCTCTCTCTCTTTGCCCCTCCCCAGCTGGCACGTGCTCGCGCTCTCTCTCTCTCTCTATCAAAATGAACATTAAAAAATATGTGTATTGACTACATCTTCATTTAGCAAATTTAGACATTGGGGTTCACGCTTCCTCACATGCGTTAAGTATTTGCTTGTCCTAAAATAAATGACTATTTCGTGGCTTCTACTTGCTGCATCCTATAATCAAAAACATTAATATTTCTATAATGAAACACAGGACTAACTATGCTAATTTGGATACATAAAGAGCATAATAAATGGCCACATGTCAGTTCTGGTCAGATTTCGATGCCATGTAAGCGTGCTTCAAACTCTGGAAGAAAAACCTTTCAGTATTCAGGGTATTTGGGTTTCAGACATGCAGACCCCTAATAATAAAGCAGCAGTATTGTCCCTGTTTGGTAGATGGGGAAGCTGAGCCCCACCCCCACCTCCCAACTCTGAGGCTTTTCCAAAATCACACAGATAGTAAGTGGTGAGGTCAGGAGGCGACCCGAGGCAGTTTGGCCTCAAACCTAGGCTCTTAACTTCACTGCCCTATTTCTTCCTTATGCATGGCTTATGGTTTGGGACTGGGGTTGGGGGAGGGCATCAGATACATTCTCTCCATACAAGCAGGTGAGGAACTTGGTACCCACACCCAAGCAGAACCCTGCTGAGATATAAGAGAGCCGGTGACATCAATGCTTCTTGTCCCTGGAAAGCAAGGGAGGCTGGCTTGTTAGAAGACCAGGGCTTGGAGTTACGTGCAGCTGACCCTGAACCAAAAAGACCTGGGCACACAGCACCTTGGAGAGAGCTGCACCTGCTCTGAATTCCACAGAACGGGTGGGATGAAGGGAACACAGAAAAGTCCCGAGTGTAAGCAGGTAAACCAGCCTCGGTGACAAGGGAGACGGATCCTATGAATATGAAAAGTGAAAAAACAATGAAGAGAAATAACAACGAGAACTGTTTATCAAGCGCATACTATTGACCAAATACCACGATAAGCGCTTTATATGCAACATCATGGTGAATCCATTCAATAGCCTTTTGAGGGAGGAGCCATTCTTCCCATTTCACAGAGGAGGAGGCTGAGGCCGAGCTCACACTGTTCAGTTTATCAGAGGCAGAGCCCAAATGGAAGAAAGAGTTGGTAAGAGGGAGAACACAGAGTTCAGAAGCCGTCACACTCGCCGAGGCACACAGAGGCTGTGCACCTCACTGATCTCTACAGCAGAGATCCGTGAGCTCTGCCAGCAAAGGTATTCATGGCTCACTCATGCAGTGAGAGCTATTTCCTACGAAGCCACTTTCCAAATTATGTCTTCATGGGATAAGGCCTTTGACGGAGTAAATGAAAGAGGAATTTAAATACTAGACAAGCAGCCTTATTTGCTTTTTTCACAAGAGAAGATGAGCAAATATATAGCTTCCAATCTCCAACTCGCAGAAAGCAATCAATCCCTTTGACAGGCTCAGCAAAGTGAAAATATAGCGACTGTCCACACAGAGACAGAGCTCCCATAGGCCAACATGCAGGAGAGAGAAGACATAATCGCGCAATTTTAAGATAACGTAATTCATTTAATGAACGGCAACCAAACACCCGCAAACACACACTCACTGAGGAGCTCCACACAAAGGCCAGCTTCATCTTCAGGGCTGACCAGAAGTGTAGACTTCGGTGCAAACAATAAAAATGCACTGACCAAAGGAAAGCTATTTCCGCTGAGTGGGGAAAACATTTAAACTTCCTTTCAGACCCGGGCCAAACACAGAACGCCGTTGTTTACATTCCAAGCAAAATCGCAAGCACTGAATGACTGATGTTACGATGATCTTACAAGGACCTTCTCTGGAAAGAAGGGACTATGAAGAAAACATTGAGTTATTACGTGCTGCTAAAGTTGGGGTACAGTGAGGCTTTCTAAAACATTCCCACATGAAGCTCCCCCCAGAGTTGCTTGGGGTTCTATGTGGGAGGTCATGAGAAGGGTCTGTGTCTGTAGGCACCCTATTTGCTAACAGCCAGGCCCCCACTTTACGGATGAGGACAAGGAGGCTCTGGGAGGTTGAGTCACTTGTCCCAGGTCATAGCAAGTACAGGAAGTGGAACCAGAAGTGACGCTGGGGTCTGCCCCCACCACCGCGGACTCTCTGGAGAGCTGGAGAAGGGGTTGGTGGGATGGGTCTTCAGCCCTCCTCACCCCACCCCTCAATCGGAGCTGGGGGTTCCATTTTATCTGTTTGATTGATCAGACTTTTTGCTTATTAAGATTTTTTTTTTTGGCGGGGGTGGGGAGGGGAGGAAATGGTCCTATTCTGCAAACATCATCATCAACTGAGGAAGACAATGACTTTGAAAACCACAGCTTCATGCCCCGTGGCATGCCTTGATTTGTGACTAGAAGAGTGTTTTTGTACCTTCTGTCCCTCTCCCTGCCGCGGGGTGTGGGGGTGTGGGGGTGTGGGGTGCAGCCAGTGGAGACCGTGTTAGAGGATAAGATGTCGCTGTGTGGGAAATGTTATACATACCTAACACGTGATTTGGCAACGGAAGATAACATCTGACTCATAAAGCAGCCTACATCAAAACAGTAAATCAAAAGCAAACAATGTGGGAAAACAAATTCCTGTTTCTTACAGAGCCGGTGATGGGAGGATTCCCATCCCAGGGCTCTTAACCCATAAATCAACAATTCACCCCTTCTATAAGAAGAACTAACATTCTCGCCTCCACGTGGGGCAGGGAGATTAGGACAGCAAGTGCTGTGCCCGACAAGTCCAGTGGCCCTGGCGACAGGAGGGGGCTGCGTGTCCTAGGACCCTGCTTGCAAACAGCCTTTTATCACACTAACTGCAGGGCAATGAACACTGTTAAGAGCAAGATTCATAGAACTGTCCTACTGAGAATTTAGAGACGTCTTCAAGTCCAGTGCTTCTCAATCCTGGTTCCTAGGAGCCTTGGGGTGCCTCAGAAGTATCTCAGGGTTCACCTCAGGGCCATCTGCCCCTCCTCCTTCAACCAGAAGTTCCCCTTTCTCTGTGTGTGTGTGTTTAATAGAGGACTCTGAGCAAGGTTTAGGTAATAAATGAGGTGCTTTAGTCCACCCCTGTCATATCACAGATGAGGCGCCTGAGGACCAGAGAGGGAGAGTAAGTTGTGCACAGTCACCCAGCTGTTTAGGGGCTAAGCTCCTGCCTGCCTGCTCATCACGCTGCCCTCTCACCAGCCGCTGGCTGCAGGAAGGGTTTTGCTTCAAAACAGCCAAATAAACGGATTGCCCCATAGTCCCATCACTATAGCAGGAAGGCACATGAGGCCCACTCAGGAGGCCTCCCAGGCTGCTCTGGGAAAGTCACAAGGGATTTAACATGCCTAGAAAGCAACTGGCTGTGATGACAGCACTTTCCAACTCTGCGGGCTGAGGTGGGCAACAGGTGGTGAAAATCATTAAGTGAGGAACATCTGCCGACATCCATTACGAAAAGGTTGTGGGCCAGAAAGCATGAAAAAATGCTCTGGGAGACTTTTGGCTAAATGTGGCAGATGGACCACGACATTTATCTCTACTGTCTCCTGAAGCCCCACTAAAATGACAGCAAGTCTCATTTTTTTATTTTTATATTTAATATTTATTTTTGAGAGAGAGACAGAGCACAAGTAGGGGAGGGTCAGAGACAGAGGGAGACACAGAATCTGAAGCAGGCTCCAGGCACAAACTGTCAGCATGGAGCCTGATGCAGAGCTTGAACTCACAAACCACGAGATCATGACCTGAGCCAAAGTCGGATGACCAACCAACTGAGCCACCCAGGTGCCCCAAGTCTCATTTGTTTAAAGTTTTTATTTATTGTGAAAGAGAGAGAGAAAGAGCATGCGCACAAATTGGGGAGAGGGTAGAGAGAGAGGGAAAGAGAATCCCAAGCAGTCTCCGTGCGGTCAGAAAAGAGCCTGATGCAGGGCTTGATCTCACAAACTCTGAGATCATGACCTGAGCTGAAACCCAGAGTTGGATGCTTAACTGACTCAGCCACCCAGGCATCCCATTAAGAAAAGCGAGAGGAGAGGAGGGTAGATCTAAGATGTCAACAAAATTTTGGATGCTGCTGGAGCAGCTGGACAAATGGTAAAGGACTTAGTAAACCCCAGCGAGGGGGCAGGTGGGTGGAAGGTGGGCTCAGGCTGGGAAGGCCCAGGATTGGAGGCCCAGGAGCACAGGGTTGGGGGTGGGGTGTCGAGGGTAAGGAGGGGAGGAGACTAACCACAGGAAGCTGGCCAGAAAGTTCACAGAACCTTATACCCTCGCGCTCTCTGCCTCACCATGGCAAAAGGCAGTTCACTCAGAGTTGGTTAAGAAAGGACATGCAATAATAGTACACTAGCTGCCTCAGCCGTGAGTAATACTTACTTGGCCAGAAGGATACAAGCCCCCAGTACCTATTTAGCGAAAAATTGCCATGCAACTATCATGGACGGATGGATGGAGGTGAAGTGTTGTGTGTGGAGGACCTAGCAAAGAAATAAATTTCCATCTCTCATAGCTGGGCATTATTAGATAATATAAAACTTTAAAAAAACCCAGAACTGGCAGAAAAAGCCAGTTATTGTCAATGGCAGAAGTCAAGAACAGAAAAGAATGGTGAAAAGTGTTTTGGAAGTATTTGCATCTGGGAGAAGGAATTGAGAAAAGGGAGGCGCCTGCGAATTTTTCTTATAAGACTTACAGCATGGTCTGATTTTTAAAAACTATGTACATGTATAAAATGTGATAAAAATAAAAAAAAATTTGTAATGCTGGGGCACAGACTTACTCACCAAAGAAGGAATTTTTACTGACAACACAAATTGCTTATTCCCCGCCGTCCCCCCCCCCCCCCCCCCCCCCCCCCCCCCCCCCCCCCCCCCCCCCCCCCCCCCCCCCCCCCCCCCCCCCCCCCCCCCCCCCCCCCCCGCAATCATCTCTTAGCTGGTTCTCCTGCCTCTGAGGCCAACTGCCTAGCATTCTGAGCACATGCTTTGCCAGAGTCATTTTCCAGCAGGTCTCCGATTCCTCTGGCCTCTTCTCCAGGCCCACATGCTAGAAGATTAAACTCACAGCCCGGGCCTACAAGCACACCCACAGCGTTCACCCTGATCTTCCGACCTGGGTTTCTGCCCCTCCCAGGCCGTGGCCTCTGCCCAGCTCAGCCTGCGCCTGCCGTCTTTTCCTACTGAGGGACGCTTGCAGGTCTCCCTTCCTCCTCAAGCCCCCCCCCGCCCCCATGCAGTGGAAAATCCCCATATACCTTCTGACTCCCCTAAAACATAACTACTAATAGCCCACTGTTGACCGGAAGCCTTACGGATAATGTAAGCAGTTGATTAACACGTTTTGTGTGTTACATGTATGAAATACTGTCTTCTTACAATCAAGTAAGTTAGAGAAAATATTGTTAAGAAAATCATAAGAGAAAATACATTTAGAAAGGAATGAACTGTATTTATTGAAAAAAAAAATTCTGATCAGTGGACCCATGCAGTTCAAACTTGTGTTATTCTACTTCTTACTCCCTGGATTGTCTTATTTACAGATTTATTGTCTTTTCCCTCCTACACGGGGCAAGGGACTTTCTTGTTCACCCTTGTATATTAGAGCTCTGCCTGGGACCTAGTAAGTACCAATCAATATCTGCTGATGAATGAATGAATGAATAAATGAACAAATGAATGAATAAAGGGCTTTTAAAAATGCACTCTCTGGCCCTCCTCAGACATCATAGCGACGATGCTCCTTTCCAGCCCACTCCACGCAGAAATTCACTCCCACTGCTTCTCAAACTCGCTCATGACCTGGGTTTTGTTGATCTTCCTGAAGCAGCATTTGACAGGGTCTGTACTTCTGGAAATGCCATGAGGCCCCACCCTCTGGCTTCTCCTTCCTCTCTGCCCCCGCCTCCGATCTGACCTCTCTCTACTGACCACAGCCCTGGGCTGTCTTGTCCAAACTCACAACTTTAAATACTGGCCTCCTCTCCCTTTTCTGCAGGTCTGAAATCCAAAAGCTCTAAAATCAAGTTTTTACATAACTTTGGTGCCAAAACTTACTTTCATGACAACACTGGATCTTACTTGATGTGAGACTATATCTAGTCTTTATCTACCGAAGTGTGAAGGATTACAATTTGCTGAAGAAATACTGTGTGCTCTATCACAGGGGATGCCCAGACCCCGCTGGGAATGTTAATTGATTGCCTTTTCTAAAGTCCGACTAATGCTGAATTCTGAAATCTGTCTGCCCCCCCGGGAGCCGTACAAGGACTGCTCCATCTGCACATGGACACCTCCCACTGAGGCAGCTCCAGCCTCCTCTTTTGGTAAAATTAATGCTGGGGCACAGCCATGCTCATCCAGCTCTCTCTGCTAAAGGGTCTGGAAGGTGAACCTTGCAATTTGCACTCAATGTGTAACAAACAGAACTCCTGACTTGTCTACAGGTTCACCTGCCAGAGTTATACCATGCTTATTCACCCGAAGTGCTTGGACCTAGAAACTAAGAATCATTCGTGATACCTCTCCCCTTGCCCTGCCCCATCCCGCCTTTAATTCCTCAGGAAGTAGGGTCAGTTCTAGCTTCACAAGCTGTCCTGGATGTGCCCACTGCTAATCACATTGACCGCTACCCCCAGTGCAATCCTCCCTTCCTGGCTTCTCTTCTTCTGTCTTTACCCCACGAGAGCTAGTTCTTCACAGAGCAGACAGGCTTTTAAAACCAAAGGGCAGGGGCGCCTGGGTGGCTCAGTTGGTTAAGCATCCAGCTTCAGCTCAGGTCATGATCTCACGGTTCGTGGGTTTGAGCCCTGCGTCAGGCTCTGTGCTGCTGGCTAGCTCAGAGCCTGGAGCCTGTTTCAGATTCTGTGTCTCCCTCTCTCTCTGACCCTCCCCTGCTCGCGCTGTCTCTGTCTCTCAAAAATAAATTAAAAACATTTAAAAAATTAAAAAAAAATAAAACCAAAGGGCAGATTAAAGACACTCCCCTGATTAAAATCCTCTAATGGCTTCTCTCAATACCAGAATAAAATCCTAACTCTTCATGTAACCTACAAACCCCATGTAGCTTGCTCCTACCTCCCACTCTGGCCTCACCGCCTATCATACTTTGCCTTACTCAGTTTCCTCCTGCCATGGCAGCTGTCCTCCCTTCCTGTCCCAGGACCTCAGCACCTGCCAATCCCTTTTTTTTAGACTCTCCTGACTCTCCCATGGCTTTCTCCTCACATCATTTAGTTCTCTGGTCAAATATCATCTTCTCAGAGAGGCCTTCTGTGCCACTTACAGTCCATTGCTTATTCCCTATTTCCTTGCAGCATTATCTTTGGTTTACTGACTCTTTCACCTAGTAGTAGACTATAAGCTCCCTGAAGGTAGGGAGGTTTGTAGCTTTGTTAATCGCTGAATCCCCCAGGGGTGCCTGGCTGGCTCAGGCGGTAGAGCATGTGACTCTTGATTGTGGGGTTATAAGTTTGAGCCCCACATTGGGTGTACAGATTACTTAAAAAATAAAACTTTAAGGGGTACACAGGTGGCTTAGTTGTTATGCATTGAACTTTGGCTCAGCTCCTAATCTCACAGTTGGTGAGCTCGAGACCCATTTCAGGTGAGCTCAAGCCCCACGCTGGGGGAGCTCCAGCCCTGCTTTGGGTAGAAACACAAGCCCTGGGTGAGCCCTGCTTCTCTCTTTTCTCTCTCTGCCCATCATGGGATTCTCTCTCTCTCTCTCTCTCTCTCTCTCCCTCTCTCTCTCCTTCTCTCTCTTTGCCCCTCACTCACATGCACCCTCTATCTCTAAATATAAATAAATAAATAAAATATTAAAACAAACACTGAATCCCTTGTATTTAGGGCATAGCCTGACACATTCCACAGGATCAATGAAGATCTGTTGAATAAAAGAATGAATAGATAGATGTGCTCATTGCATACCATTTGGAAAATATAATTTAAAAAAACCATCCCTAAAATATAGATGTACTCTAGATATAAATGTATATACAAATAAGTATGTGTGTTTAATGATAAAAATAATAAACATAATTTGTAATGATCTATATCTTTTCTAAAAATTTGAGTATAGTTCACACACATTAGTTTCAGGTGGCAAAGTTCCGTATCTTGATAGGGATTTGAGCTTTATAAGAATATGTAGTTGTTAAAACTCAGAGATTGTATGAGGTTTGTATATTTCACTACACACAAAATTTCCCTCAAATAAAAGAAGATACAAACAAACATTTAGTACTAGTTCATGATACGCATGCTGAAGTATCTACAGGAAAGTGTACTGATGTCTGCAACTTGAAATGTATCAAAAAACCAAGATGGCGTACTGGATGAATAGAAGGAAGAAGACGGACACATATCATATATATATGACAAGGTAAATATAATAAAATGTGGATGGTAAACCTAGTGGTAGTTATAAGAGAGAGTTCACCCCAAAATTCTTTCAATCTTGCTGTATGTTTAAAAAATTTTGATAAATTAGAATGTTAAGAAAATGTTAAGAAAAACAATTGGTGGACACCTTGACTATAATTTTGTAGCCCACATGGGTTGCTGAATATTTTATTGTATTTTTCCATGTCATCACTATCTTTGAAACTATGGGTTCAAACCGCTATATGCTGTGCCACTGAATGATGTACCACAACTTATTTTAACCATTCTCCTATCTTTAGACACATAGGCCATCTTCAATTTTTCACATTTATCAATAATAGAACAATAAAAGTCCGGACATAAGTCTGTGTGCACAAATATGCTTATTTACTCAGTTAACCCTCTCAGAAGTGTAATCACTAGGGGCGAACGTCATAGCATTTTGGAATCCAGATACATACGTACTGCCAACTTCTTTCTTTAGAAAAATTTTTTTAAGCATTTATTTTTGAGAGAGAGGGCACATGAGTGGGGGAGGGGCATAAAGAGGGAGACAGAGCATCTGAAGCTGATTCTGCGCTGTGAGTGCAGAATCCAATGCAAGGCTCGAACTCATGAACCGTGAGATCATGACCTGAGCTGAAATCAAGAGTCAGACGCTTTACGGACTGAGCCAGCCAGGTGCCCCCATACTGTCAACTAAACCATTGAATGGTTATTATTCTTATTCTTATTATCGGGAGTCTGTAGATTTCTTCTTTTTAAGACATTTTTTAATGTTTTTTATTTATCTTTGAGAGACAGAGACAGCACAAGCAGGGGAGGGTCAGAGAGAGAGGGAGATACAGAATCTGAAGCAGGCTCCAGGTTCTGAGCTGTCAGCACAGAGCCCGACGTGGGGCTTGAACCCACAGACATGAGATCATGACCTGAGCCAAAGCCAGATGCTTAACCGACTGAGCCACCCAGGCGTCCCTGCAGATTTCTTGAAGGAGAGCAACTGTTTGCCTCTACCTCCTTCTCTGGGCTTCATGTCCTGCTGTGCACAGGAAAGTGTCTTGCATTATGTGAAAAGACCATCATCACCAGAACCAATCCTGCCGTATCTTGGAGGAAAAAAGTGAGAGGCACTTTTCTTCACAGGAAATGTGAGATTGCCTCTTCATGACCTGTGTTGAGGAGAGGCCCGCATACGGGAGGCAAGGATGGAGGTCTCCCTGAGACTCGCTGGACCAGCTCTTCCCAGGGTTAAAGGTGGTCCCTGGGACTCACTAAAGAAATTATGGTTCACCCAAACGCTGGAATGTTCTGGTAGCCTTCATACACGGCAAGGTCAGGCCATATGCACTCTGGTGGGAAGAGGATTAGGATGGATGCCAAGGGAAGCAGCAAGCAGGATGCAAATGGGTGAGGGGGCGCATCCTCAGGACTGTGCCTGTGGAGGGGGGCTGCCTTCTTTACTCCATGCCACTCTGGACTGTGAGTCATTGTTTTTAAAACAATTTTATAATAAAAAAAAAAGCTCCCAGAGGAAAAGGGGAAAAGTTTGGTGGGGCTGACTCCCTGAGATTATGATTTGGATTTAGGACCTCAGTATTTCGGTTTAGACTTTAGTATTCAGCTTTAAAAGTCACAGGAGACAGGCGCCTGGGTGGGTCAGTCGGTTAAGCATCTGACTCTTGACTTCAGCTAAGTCATGACCCCAGGGCCGTGGGATCCGCACTGAGTATGGAGCCTGCTTGAGATTCTCTCCCTCTGCTCCTTCCATCGCTTGTGCACTTTCTCTCTTTAAAAAACATTTTTTTTAAGTCACTAGAAGAGTAGTCATCTACAAACTGGTTTTGTGCCCAAGGTTTATTTGTAAGTTCTTGTGTGGGACTTGGAATACACTTCCCTACAAATGGAAGCAATTTCTATTCTGGCTGGGAAGGGCTTTTGTGACCCTTCATGAAACCAAACTCAATCTGATTTTCATAGAGGACAGTAAAACCCAACCGATGGAGATCCCAACGGGACCTTTGTAGGACTGGTGACAGAGGCTGTAATTTTTCTTTAAAAAAGAAATCTTTCTAAGGAAGTCTGGCTAGTGGCACCCTTATTTCTAATCTGTTTTTTTTTCCAGAGGGAATAATAGCAGAGAAAAAAAACCTGTCAGAACTTTGCTGAGGGATAAAAGTGAGGGGTGAGGGGTCTTCAGTAAATGTGTGAGAACAAGCTCCTTCTGAGGTGGAAATGATCTGACTTATCCCTGGTGAGAGGGGGCGAGGCCAGAAGGAACAGGGCTCTTGCATCCCCAGAATAAATTCAAAGGAGGGCAGCGCCCCAGACCTGGGGTCTCGAGGAGGAGGAGAGTGGGATGCGGGATCAGACATGAAACCCACTGGAAACCTGAACTCTCCTAGCGAAGGGAATGCCTTTATTGCACAGACCTTGAGGCAGCAAACAGATTCTTGAGCCTCATGAACAGCAATAGAAATGAGGAGCTTCTAATGGTTCAGGATTTCAGCAGGTCCAATCACCCAAGCACGACCCTTAGATCATTGACTCATTTGCAGATGACAGTGACAACAGGGGCAAATGATGGCCAGTAAATAATGTGTGTTTTCTGCCATGTGGAAGAGGCAATACCTATTTAGCTGAATGCCTTATTACACCTTAAGAATGTAAGTCTCTGAGTCACACAAGAGCTGCAGGGTCACCCAAACAAACAAAATGATCCAAGGACCAGAAAACAATTTAAGAAATGAGATGCTCAAACCATATTACCAAGTTAGAGTAATCAAAGCAGTATGGTACTGGCATAAGAACAGTTCAACAGAACAAAAGACAGAGTTCAGAAACAATCCCATGCGTATATGGTCAACTGACTTATAGCAAAGGAGCCCAAAATATACCATGGCAAAAGGATCGGCTCTTCCATACGTGGTGTTGGGAAAACTGGACAGTCTACAAGCATAAGAATTAAACTGGACCACTATCTTATGCCATACACAAAGATTTACTCAAAATAAAGACTTGAACATAAGATCTGAAACCATAAAACTTCTAGAAGAAAACACAGGCAGCAAGCTCCTTGACATTGCCCTTGGTAATAATTTTTTTGATTTGACACCAAAAGCAAAGGCAACAAAAGCAAAAATAAACAAGCAGGACCACATCAAACTAACAAGCTTCTGTCTGCAGAGCAAAGGGAGCCATTAATAAAACAAAAAGGCAACTTACTGAGTATCAGGAAATATTTATAAATCATACATCTGATATGGCATTAATATCCAAAGTGTATAAAGAATTCTACAACTCAATAGCAACCGCCCCCCCCAATAATCCAATTAAAAAATGGGTGGGGGGGGTGCGTGGGTGACTCAGTCAGTTAAATGTCTGACTCCTGATTTCTGCTCAGGTCCTGATCTATTTGTGAGACTGAGCCCTGCGTCAGAGCCTGCTTGGGATTCTCTCTCTCTCCCTCTCTCTCTCTACCCCTCCCCCACTTGCATGCACACATGCTCTCTCTCTCTCTCAAAATAAATAAATAAACATTTTTAAAAAATGGGTGGAGGATATGAATTTTTCCAAAGAAGACATACTGATAGCTAACAGATTCATGAAAAGGTGCTCAACATCATTAACCATCAGGGAAATGCAAATTCAAATCACCATGAGATATCACCTCACACTTATCAGAATGGCTCTTATAAAAAGATAAGCAATAATAAGTGTGGGTGAGGATGTGAGAATCTTTGTGCACTCTCAGTGGGAATGTAAATTGGTGCAGCCACCACAGTATGGAGGTTCCTCAAAAAATTCAAAATAGAATGACCATATGCTCCAGCAATTCTACCTGTGAGTATTTGTCTCAAGAAAACCAAAATATTAATTTGAAAAGATCCACACACCCCCATGTTCAATGCATCATTTACAATGGCCGAGATAAACAACAACTTAAGTGTCCATCAGTGGATGAATGGATAGAGAAGATGTAGTACACACACACACACACACACACAAACACACATGTGCACGCACACACACACACACACACACACACACACAGTAGAATATTATTCAGACATAAAAAAAAAAGAATGAAATCTTGCTATTTGCACTAACTTGGATAGACCTTGAGAGCATTTTACTAAATGAAATGAGTCAGACAGAGACAGACAAATACTGTTTGATCTCACTTACATGTGGAATCTAAAAACAAAACAAGGAAACGAGCCAAAAACCCCAAGCTCATAGATATAGAGAACAGATTAGTGGCTATAGGGGTGAGGGTGGGTGGGGCAAAATGGGGGGAGGGGGCCAAAGGTGCAAAGTTCCAGTTATAAAAAAAATAAGCCATGGGATATAATGTACAGTACTGATGACTATAGTTAATAATACTGTATTGCATATTTGAAAGTTGCTAAGAGAGTAGATTCGGAAGTTCTCATCACAAGAAAAAAATGCTGTAAATATGTGTGGTGATGGGTGTTAACTAGATTTATTGTGGTGATCATTTTGCAACATATACAAATACTGAATCATTACATTGTACATCTGAAGCTAATACAATGTATGCCGATGTACTTCAATAAAAATTAAACACACACACACACACACATAGAAATGAGATGAATGTAGTAAAATCCCAGGAGAGACCGATTAGGGAGAACACCGGAAGCCAGCATTTAAAGGGTAGGGCAATGAGGTCCCCTATGCACAGCACAGAGTGATGCTTCTCGAAAGGAGATGAAGGGGAAGTGAATTACTAGGGACAGATGGCAAACATGATCAGGTGGCATAAGAGCCTCCCAAAAAGTGCTGGGACAGGGAGACACTAGGGCAGGGGCTGCCCTCCACAGCACCCGGCTCTGCACAGATCCTGGGAGAGTATCCGTGATTGGAGGTTATCCTGAAGCAGCTGTCAGACCACTGATTGGTTTTCTGCTTCTCCCTATTTCTTCAGATCTAAGAAGAATCTTCCATTATTTCATGTACTGGTAAGAAAGGGGAAAAAAACTGATAGACCAGTTAAACCAGGATTCAGCATCAATTTTAAGATGCATTTCAACTCTGGTGAGGTTACTGTGTGAAAATAGCTGGCAGCTTAGAAGCAAGGAAGTATGGTACACTGATAGGATGCTACCTGACTGTTCGGGGAGGGATGCTTGGAACCGCGAGACTGCCTCACCCCTCCTCCCCGGCACCAAGGAAAATGAGGCGGGGTGTCCAGAATCTACACATGATAAGGGAAAAGCTGAATGTGGGTGGATGTATGACAAAGGATCCACAGAAGAGAGCAGGCCTGGAGACCGAGGACTCCCCATGAGTCTGATTTACGGTGTCTGTGGAAGGTGGCTTCGCCGAGAGGCACAGGTCTCTGGCCATCCTTCTCTGCTCACACAGCGAGCCTGGTGCCAAGCTCGCAGCCTCCTGCAGGTGTGCCAGGCCTTAGGGAATGTCTGCCAAGTGCTTGCCTCCCTCATGAATGAACACCTCGCCCCTGCGTTCTCTCTCTATGGCGCAGGTCCTAAAAGCAGGAGTTGGGCTGCACAGGAAATGTTTCTGCAAAGAATGAACCAAGTCTTCTCCCTCAGAAAAGAGCTTCCCTCCAACCTCCTTCACAGGAGCTGGAAAGGAATGCCGCCCATTTGCAAATCAATAACTTACATTGGCTGTGTAGACAATAACTCGCAAGATGTGATCCTAGAGACCCATAATGGCTCAGTGTTCTAACATAATCCTGCCCTCCACGAAGCAGACAAGAAAACGACACAAGTCTCCTGGCTGTGTCTGCCCAGTGCCACACGGAGTGCTGGTGGTCTGTCTGCTTTTCTTTCTTCCTTTTTTTTTTTTTTTTTTTTTGGTGGAAAATCAGAAGGCTTCGACTGAGAACACTGCCAGGAGCTGAAGACACTCGACATTTTACCACTTCCTACTTTTCACAGCTATTTGCATAAGGGTTGTTAGGAAAACACCTATACCAGAAGGGAGACAGCTTAATGGAAAAAGCATTTCAATCATTCACTTTCAGCCAGAATTTCACACACTCGGAGGCACTTGACATTATCCTTGGAAATCAGGAGAGAAACAGCTGCTGTGCAGACCACACCCCCAGGGAGTTCAGCCTTTTGATACGAGGGGAGTCACCCGTGCAGAGATTTGTTGGATTCTGTGAAATCCCAGCCAGGAGCAGGAGCTGAGAGACCAGGTAGTAAGAGAGATCTCCAACCCACCTGGATCGGCCTCCTGCTCAACTCAGGGACGATAAAAAGGGGCCGTGATTGGCAACCATAATTTTCCCTGAATGGTTCACTCCCTTCTAATTACTGCCTGAGTCTGGCACCAGGGCGAGAGCCCGAGGCAATGTAGAAATGACCTGAAGTTTTGGATCTCTGGGAACCAAGCCAGCCAGGTGTTCTGGGAATCTCGGAGGGGCTGTTCTCTGCCCACCTGCCCCATCTGAAGGCTTGGTTGCAGCACACCTCTGCTCCCTGTCCACTGGAGAGCCTCTTGGGAACCTCTCTCATGCCAGCAGAAAATGCAAAGGAATCCATTCCTTCATGTAAGGCAATTCCTGCTCAGACATGCATTCTTCAGTTCAGACTCAGTCGCTGAGGAACTCTGGGAATTGCCCACTCAACTTTAGGGAGGCCAGCCATAGTGGGAGGCAGGCATGCGCAGCAACTGACAAAGGATCCAACAACATCTGGCCCACTCGGCTGGGTGTTCTAGATACAAATGCAGAGGTGTGGCCTTTTATAAAGGCCAAATGGCACTCTGGGCAGCGGCTTAGAGATGTGTTAGGAATCTGAATGCAGATGCTGAATGCAGGAATTAAAAAAAAAAAGCTTGTGGATTCTGTGCACTTCCCATGAATATCAAAACTTGAACCTGGAAGATGGTCGTCTGATGGTCTGGCATCTCTCCCTGGCCTAAGCACTCTAAATCCAACACGGGATTTCCATGCCGCAGCCCAACACTCCTTTACTGGACCTCACTCCCAATTTGCTGGGCACACGGGTGTAACTGTTGGCAGCTTCCCCATTTGGACTGGGTTCCAGATGGTACCTGATTAGCACGTGTGAGTCTGTTTTGGCCACTTGGCCTATATTGGACAGTCCATCTGGGCCGTCTGAACAGCAGCTGTTCATCACTTTGTGCACACGGCAGAACAAGGCATGTCTTCTTTCCTTTCTCCTGTATCTCAGTGTACCCAAAAGACCGGGAAGGGCTTTAATGCCCCCTGAGGACTGGTAGTCTTGGGCCCAGCCCTGCATGCAGGACAGAGAACACTGGCGAGTTTATATGTGCTCCTCAAACTCAGCTAGGCCATGGACACTGATAGGAAAATACACCTACAAAGTACCTACTATGTGCCAGGCATGGGAAAAAGGGATGTATATGAGACGCGGTCCCTTTCTTAAAGGAACTCAGAGCCCACAAGAAAAAAAAGACGTGACATAAGAAACAATGAGGTATGATAGAGCCACCTGAAATGCGCCAAGAAACGGGAGGACTTGGTTAACTGTGCATGGGGCTCGGGGGTATGGGGTCGGGGAAACTTCATTTGAACGTGGAAAGTTGCCAGGTGGACCAAGCCAGAAGTGAGAAGCAGAAGATTAAGAGGGGAAGGTGAATGGGGCCTGGGTATGTGTGAGGGGACATTTGCCCACTTCACTCAATAGACCCTAGGGGGCCACTAACCTAATTTAAGAAGCAGAGTGACAACCAAGACCTGAGTTTCAGAGAAATCCCTTTGGAGATGGTAAGGCTAGATCAGAGAGGCAGTAACTAGGAGAGAGGTCAGTTAGGAGGCTGCGAGGAAGAGAATGAGTGTGTACAAAGGCTGCCCCTGGGGGGAGAAGAGGAGGAGTCAGAGCAGAAATGCATCGGGACTACAGGCAGGAGGGGAGAGAGAGACCTACCTGAAGCCAACCTGTGTACTGCTACGTTAAAAACCTGGTGCGTTTTTATGTTTCCATAAAGCCTCCCCACATACCAGCTCTCTGGACCACATTTTCTGAACCTTCCTGATCCCAGATGCACCCCTGCCAGACGCAGAGCAACACTCTGGCTTCTGTCGCTGCCTTTCTCCAGATCATGTATCCCAACCCCCCAGCTTCCAAACCTCTCACCCACCTAACTGTGGAATGCTGTGCCATGGAGTCTTCATGTCCTTCCCTGCATCTCCACGGGCTCCCAGACCAGAAGCCCCAAGAAGAAATGGGGTGTACACCCTGCTTGAACCTATGCATGGGCCCCTTTCCAAATACAAATCACAAGTAACTTATTGGAGGCGAGGTCACCCCTCCAGGTTTACTTGCTCCAGCTGGTATCAGGAATTCCAGGATCCATCTGGTCTACCCACACCCCCAAGTCCTGGCCCCATGGAGTAAGGCAATCTTGGGAGTCTTCCCAGAAGCCCTACTGGGATCTTTTTCTGTAACCAAAGAAACATGGACATAAAATGACAATTCTAATTTCTTTGGTCAAGTCCACAAGGAATGCATTTAGGGTGCGACCAGATCACTGGGGCACACGAGCCTCAGGTGTTTTTCCTGAAATCTAGTTGCTAAAATCGAAGGCAGGAGTAACACTGGACCCTCGGTACACGGCATAGTGTTTATGTTTATGAGAGGTTTTTGCGGTGTAGAATTGCACTGGATCCCTGCAACATGGGAGGTAGAGGAGTTATGAACACCTGCAAGGAGACCTTGAGAACACATGTCCTGAGGCCTGAGTGCCTGGGTTAGAACCCTGCTCTGCCTTTCCCTGGCTGGCTGACCTTGGACGAGTACTCTACTTCCTTATGCCTCAGTCTCTCCAGCTGGAAAATGGGACTAATACTAATGCCTTAGACATAATGAGCCCTTTATAAGTGTTTGTTAAAGGAAGACTTTAACATGGTGCTGATGGGCCGAGGGACTTGCCTGAGGCTGTCTGGCTGGAACTCCTTGCTCTTTGTGCCACATCGAGCTCCTCTGGGAAGCACCTACTCTCTGGCAAGTTCCTCATCCTTCCTTGACGAGGGCTTCTCAGGGAAAACAATGTACATTTGTATCCCACAGCAATAACCACTAAAGTAGAACACACCGTTTTGGGAAAACTTTTGTTAAGATAAAATTTATATAACAACATCAAGTTTATATTTAACCATTTTAAAGTGTACAGTTCAGTGGTTCTTAGTATATTTACAATATTATGCAACTATTACCATTATCTAATTGCAGAATATTCACCATCCCCAAAGGAAAACCTAATTCTTCCCAATTCTCCTCCTTCCTTAGCCCATGGCAGCCACTATCTACTTTCTCTATGCCTATTCTGGACATTACACATCGACGGAGCCATAAAAATAGCAGGTCCATTGTTTATAGCTTCTTTCACTCAGCATAGTGTTTTCAAGGTTCGTCCACGTTATAACAAGTATCAGTACTTCATTCCTTTTTATGGCTGAATAGTATTCCATTGTGTAGATATACTACATTCTGTTGATCCATTCATCAGTTGACGGGACGTTTGGATTATTTCCACCTTTTGGCTCTATGAATGCTTCTATGGATATTGGTAAACAAGTTTTTGTGGCAGCTTGGATATATACCTAGATGTGCCTATGAATGCAATGGCTGGATCATCTGGTAACTTTTTGTCTAACCTCTTAAGGAATTGTCAAACTGGTTTCCGCACTGACTATGCCATTTTGCATTCCTACCAACAACAGAAAAGTGTTTCAATGTCTCTCCATCCTCAACAACACTTGTAGTTTCCCCCCTTTTAAACCCTAAATACATATATTACAGCCATCTTAGTAGATGTGAAACACTACCTCATTGCAGATTTGTTTTGCATTTCCTTAATGATTAATGATGTTGAACATTTTTTCATGTGTAGTACAGCTTTATGTTTTTGATAATATGGAAGTTGAGATAAAAGAGGTGTTGGGCCCTTTTTCCTGAGATGAAGTGCCCTTGGTCTACTTGTGCAAAACTGACCCCCCCGCCCCCTGCAATGGCAGTAGGAAACATAATACGCAACAGACAGGTTCATTTGGTCAGTTCCCATGTGTAGCAAGTGAACAGTGGCCTCTAGGGAGAAGGTGGGATTTGGAAGGGCTGCATAGGCCCACAGAAGCTTCCACATCCACAGGCCTGGCCTGTGCTGTTCCTCTTGCTGGTTATTGGGGCACATCTGTTTTTGTGCGCCTTCTTGGCCGCCTCCACCTTTAGGATGGCAGCCCAACTTAGTCCAAGGGCTTGAATTTAGCAAGCAGCTCTGATATGCTCAGCTGGTAAACCAATTGTAGACCTGAGAAGAGCTGGGAGGCTAAGGATAAATGCCACATGACAGATCCATCTCATAAGCTAAGGGAGCAGATGGCTTGGAATGCTGGCCAATGTCAGGGCTGGGCACTCACTGAAGCAAAACCCTCCTAGAGTCGAGGGGCAGCAAAGTGGCCCTGAAACGACTGGTGTATGAGCACTTTCAGTTTTGAGCCACTCCGCCAAAAGCAAAGGCAGAGTTCGACTGGGCAAGTGCCTTTCCCCAAACAGGTGACTGGCTACCACGGTGAAGAATGATTACCCCACATATGGTTTCCCAGGCTCCATGCTGCATTTTGACTATGTTGCCACCTTCCAGGGCCTTCCCCAGAAACAGAGAGAAAAACACCACTGTGTGCTCCCACAATTCTTGTAGAGAGGTACTACTGGGGGAGTCAGGCAGAAGCAATGGATTCCTGATCTATTATTGTGCCATAAACTACCCTCCAGTCTGTGGCTTAACACCACAATTTGTTATTATCTCTCATGGTTCTGTGGATTGACTACACTCAGCTGCACAGAATTTGCTTAGGATTAGATGTCAGCTGAAGCTACAGTCATATGAAGATCCACCAGGCTGCATGTCCAAGATGGGCATCCACATGGCTGGTGTTCGATGCTGCTATCAGCTCAAGTTCAGCAGGGCATGGCCACTGGAGTACCTCACCCCAAGGAGCTTGGGTTTCTTATAGCATGGCAGCTGGGTTCCAAAAGGGAGCATCCCAGCAGGGAAGGTTCCCCAAAATGTGGGCAGAAATCGCAAAGCTCGTATGACCTAGCCTCAGAGGTCATATGATGTCATTTCTGTCATATTCTTTTGTTCAAAAGTGAATCACAGGGAACCCTTCCCAACTCTATGAGGCCATTATTACCCTACCAGACAAGGATATCATAAGAAAAGAAAACTACATGGTGATTGGGGCGCCTGGGTGGCTTGGTTGGTTAAGTGTCTGACTTCGGCTCAGGTCATGGTCTCCTGGTTCATGAGGTCAATTCCTGCATCGGTTCTGTGCTGACAGCTCAGAGCCTGGAGCCTGCTTCAGATTCTGTGTCTCCCTCTCTCTCTGCCCCTCCTCCACTTGCTCGTTCTCTCTCTCAAAAGTACATAAACATGAAAAAAAAAAAGAAAACTACAGATCAATTCCCTTATTAATATAGATGTAAAAATCCTCAATAAAATACCAACAAGCTAAATTCAGCAACATATAAAAAGGATTATATATCTTAAACAAGTGGAATTTATCCCAGGAATATAAGAGTGGTTCAACATATGAAAATTATTCCATATGATACATCATATTAACAGAATCAAGGATAAAAACCACATGGATGCAGAAAAAGCATTTGGCAAAATCCAACACCCTTTCATGACAAAAACTCAACAAATTAGGAACAAAAGAAAACTTCCTCAACTTGTTAAGGGGTATTTATGAAAAGCCCACCACCTAATGTCATATTTAATAATGAAAGTCTGAAAGCTTTCTCCCAAAGATCAGGAACAAGATGTGATGTCTAACCTTGTCACTTCTATCCAATATTATACTAGAGGTTCTGGCTAGGGGCAATTAGGGGGAAAAAAAAGGAAAGGAAATAAAAGCTATCCAGATTGTAAAGGAAAAGTAAAACCATCTCTATTTGCAGACGGCATGGTTTTAAATATAGAAATTCCTTAAAGAACACACACACACACACACACACACACACACACACAATTCGAAGTAACAAACAAGTTTAGCAAGTTGCAGGATAAAAGCCCTGTGTACAAGAATCAGTAGCAATGAACAATCCAAAAATGAAATTAAGAAAACAATTCCATTTATAATAGTATTGGGAAAATAAAATATAAGTCAATTTAGCCAAACAGTTACAAACTTTCACACTGAAAACTACAAACAGCATAGTTGACAGAAATTAAGAAATTTTTTAGAAAGATGGAAAGACACCTCATGTTCACTATTGGAATACTTAACATTGTAAAGATAACCATACTCCCTAAAATGACCTATAGATTCAATACAATCTCTGTAATAATTTTAGCTATGTTGTTTTGTTTTGTTTGCAGAAACTGACAAGCTGAATCTAATATTTACATGGAAATTCAAGGGGCTCATATTGTTTCAAGTAGAAATAATCTTAAAAAAGAGCAAAGTTGGAGGACTCCTATTTCTGGGTTTCAAAACATACTACAAAGCTACAGTAATTAAGATAGTGTGGTACTGACATAAGAATACACATATATTTCAATGGGATTGAACTAAGAGTCCAGAAATAAGCCCTACATCTATGGCCTGCTGATTTTCAAAAGAAGTCCCATGACAATTCAATGGGGAAAAAGAATGGTCTTTTTAACAAATAGTGCAGGGACCATTGGATAACCACATAAAAAGAATGAATTTGGGCCCCTACTTCACATCATATACAAAAAATACCTCAGAAGAGATCAGAGCTCTCAATATAGGAGCTAAAACTATAAAACTCTTTGAAGAAAGCATGGGAGTAAATCTTTGTGACCTGAGATGCAACAACGGTTTCTTAGATATGTCGCCAAAAACACAAGCAACAAGAGAAATAATTGATAAACAGGGTGTGATACAAATTAAAAGCTATTGTGCTCCAAAGGATATCATTAAGAACACAAAAAGACAACTCATGGAATGGGAAAAAAAATATTTGCAAATCATGTATCTGATAAGAGACTTCTATCCAGACTATATAAAGAACTTTCATAACTTACTAAGACAAAGCAAAACAAAAACAAAAACACCTAATTAAAAACTGGGCAAGGAATTTTAAACACTTTTCTCCAAAAAAGACTGCCACATGTGCCAAAAAGCACATTAAAAGATGTTCAAAATTATTAGTCATTGGAGATGACACACAATGTGATACTGCTTCCTACTACCCACTAGCATGGGTATATTAAAAAAGATGGACAAAAGTAAGTGTTGGCAACGATATGGAGAAATTGGAATCCTCATACACTGCTGGTGGGAAGAGAAAATTATGCAGTTGCTTTGGAAAATAGTTTGGTTAGTCCCTCAAGAAGTTCACACTGAGACACCATACAATCTAGCAATTTCATTCCAAGATATATACCCAAGAGAACTGGAAAAATACATCCATACAAAAATTTGTACATGAATGCTCATAGCAGCACAATTCACAGCAGCAAAAGGTGAAAACAACCCTAATGTCAACTGATGAATGGATAAACAGAATGCAGTACATTCATACAACGGAATACTATTCAGCCATAAAAGGAATGAAGTGCTGATTCATGTTACAACATGAATGAAACTTGAAAACCTTATGCAAAGTGAAGAAAGCCAGATGCAAAAGGCCTCATATTGTCTGATTTCATTTATATGTAATGTCCAAAAGAGGCAAATCCATAGACAAAGAAGATTAGTGGTTGCCAAGGACTGGGGAGGAGGGAATGGTGAGTGACTGCTAATGGATATGAAATTTCATTTTGGGGCAATTAAAATGTCCTGGAATTACACTGTTGTGTTGTTTGCACAATTTTGTGAATATGCCAAGAAAATGGAATTACAAAGTTTAAAGGAGTGACTTTCATGGTATATGAATTACATTTTAGTAAAGCTATTATAAAACATACTCATACACACAACAGGGTCACCTAAGTGTCACAGAGAGGGGACTACATTGGGAGGCATGTTCGCTGCAGGAGCATCTGTGAAGATCAGTTACCACGTGCTCTCTAACTTGCCGTTCTCCCTGTGGAAGTAGCTGAGGAAGGCTTGACTTTTGAGACTATGATTCACCCTAAGAGTGAAAGTCCGCTTGGCAGAGTAGAGAGCACGTGGGTAGTAAAGACGGTCAGATCCAAGTTCAAATCCTGACCCTGCCGCTTATTAACTCTGGGAGCTCACATGAAGTACTTCATTGTGCTCTGCCCTAGTTTGCTCTTCACAGGGTCATAGGACTAAAAGACGAGTATATGTGAAATGAATTTGGGCCCCTACTTGCTCAGTAAATGGTAGCTCTTACTCTTTGTTCTGTCTTGTCAGCATAATTAATACTAGTGTTCCTTGCCAGCATTCAGTAACACCTACCACAGAGCTTCAGAATTATCTGGGAATTTCTATTTTCCTAGCCACTTTGGTCCTTCAGGTTAGATCAAAGAGTCTCGGAATTTTTGAGCTATGATTTTCCTAAAAATCTGTGATCCACATATAAATACAAGCGTGGTAGATTAACCTTAATATAGAGACAGCTTTTACAAATCAATGAGAAAAACATTAAGAGACCAATAGAAAAGAAAGCCAAAATCATGAAAAAAGCAACTCACAGAAAACATACACAAATAGGTAATAAATATATACAAAATGGTCACCTTCATTAGTAGTCAGGAGAGTGCTAATTAAAGCAAGATAACAGTTTAAACTTCTTAAATCATCAAGTATTTGAAAATCTTTAGCGAGGTATTGGCCAAGATTCAAGAAATAGCCATTCTTGGGGCACTTGGGTGGCTCAGTACATTAAGCATCTGACTCAAGGTTTTGGCTCAGGTCGTGATCTTACAGTTCCCGGAGTTTGAGCCCTGTGTCTGGTTCTGTGCTGATGGCACAGGGCCTCTATGGGATTCTCTCTCTGCACCCCGCCTGCTCATGCTGTCTCTATCTCTCTTAAAATAAGTAATAAAATTAAAAAAAAAAAAGAGACATTCTCATATACTCCTAATGGGAGTGCTAATTGGTACAATATTTCTAGAGGACAGTTTAGCAATAACTATCAAAAACCTCAAATATATCATATTCCTGGTCTCAGGATTCCTCTTCTAAAAGCATATCCTATGGAAATAATCATTAACAAGTGTGAAAACTTAACTGCAAGGACATTCACTTATTAATGGCCATCTTTTTAGTAATGAAAACCTGAAAACAACCAATGTATCCAATGATAGGGAACTGGTTAAATGAATTAAGGAATACATATACAGTGGAATACTTAATAACTTGAAAAGATGCTCATAATCAATATAAGATTATCTCACTTTTGTAAATTATTTTTAAAAAGCCAGCATTTGTTAATTCTAGGTGACAAGATGAGGCTACTTTTTCTTTTCTTTTGTTGATGTGTGTTTTCCACAGTGATTGTGTATCACTTTTGTATTAAGAAAACATTTTTTAAAGTTTATTTCTTTATTTTGAGGGGGGAGGGGCAGAGAGAGAGAGGGAGAGAGAATGAATCCCAAGCAGGCTCCAGGTTCCAGGCTCTGGGCTGTTGACACAGAGCCCGACTCGAGGCTCAATCTCACCAGCTGTGAGATCATGACCTGAGTAGGATGCTTAACCGACTCATCTTAATACTTTTCTCCTCCTGAAAGTGCTGTATGTAGATTTTCCTTCTAAGCAAAGTTAATGTAAACGATGGCTCCCTGAGGATGTTCAGCCCCCAGGATGACTTAGCGTGTTCTGGAGTCTGGGGTCACTGCCTCAACCTCCCTGACTCCCACTTTGCATCGAAACTTACAGAGAGATAAAACCCAGCTGCTTCTCCTCCCTGCTCAACCCTTGAAACAGTCACCCTGAAGGTGGAGGTAAATTCACTTGTGCTTTCACAGTCTGGGGCTATATCAAGACCTTCCAGTGTTTCTTAAACTTTTAGGCTTTACATTAAAAATTAATGTAAATTTTGCTTTACACTCTATTCTTGCCCTATTCTATTTCATTAATTCTAAGCTGTACCCCTCTCCCCACTACATCTTTAAAATCCAGATGGATTCTTAGAATGGATAGTGCCTGTAGTTTTGTTGGCAGTATTTTTTCCCTATGAAATACAATGATAAAAAAAAATAATCCTTTCCCCTAGAAATGTTGGCATAGACCTGAAAGATATGCCGGGTTTGCAGGCTGCCAGCCCCTTGCTTAGGGCTCCAGTTTATGGGCCATTACTAGATGGTGTTTCCTTATCAGCTGTTAAGTCCAACGGCATCCGGAATACAGCTCTTGCCAAGGCCCCGTGCCTCGTTGTGAACAACGCTCCCCGGTCTCCCCTTCCGGGGATGCTCAATGGCAGTGAAAGGAAATGACCAGAGAGCACTGACAGAGGGCTCTGCATGGTGCAAAGTACTGGATGTTGCCTTTATTTAATCTTCCCAGCAACCCTATGAGGTACCTGTGATTATCCCATTTTACAGATGGGACAAATGAAGCTGGGTGGGGTGAGAGGCCTCGCCCAGACAAGCAGAGGGCTTCTGCTCTCAAACATCCTGGTTCCCTCTCTGTTCACAGAACAGGGGTCCGTGACCCAGGTGGCTTGATTGTTTGGGAAGGAGCCCTCCTTGGCCCACAGGAGGCCGGTGTGCTCAGGAGCTCCCCGTCTCTCGGCTTGGCTCCGCAGGCCCTGTGCCCCCTCTCACCGGGAGCACAATGTGCAGGGTGAGCTGTAGGGCCTGATCAGCAGGAGCCCAGAGAGAGTGAGAGTTGATCCCAAACGGGGCAGAAGGCCAGTCTCTGCCCCCCAAACACTTCAGATCTTACTCCTTCCTGTTGGCCCTTCCTTCTAACTCACCCTTCACCGGGAGTTTCCAAACTCACCTTCTTCCATGACACTTATCCTTTGCTCTCAAATTCGGAACCATTTTTTGCTCAGACCCCACCAGCGGTTAACCTGTGGAAGCCCCTGGACTTCTCAGACCTGAGACCTAAGGGCTGCCATCCTCTAACCATCAGCAATGTGCCTGCTCCTCCCTGCGACCAGCTCCTGTTGTCATGGTGAGCCCGCGGAGGCACAGAAAAGTGAGGTCGCTTGCCCAAAGTCACACAGCCATCAGGCCTGGCAGGGCCAGGATGTCAGTGAAGATCCGACTGCCAAGCTTGTGTTTTTCCTTCTCTACAACAATCTTCTCTACTGGCAGCCAGACGCAAGGAGAAGATTCAAAGGTGGCTTCATCGCCTACTTCCCTGTCTCTCTCTCTCTCTCTCTCGGTCTGTCTTCAGATAAAAAGCCTGAATACAAATCATGTCAGTAGAGCTAGAGTATAATGTGGTTTCACTACCCAGGCTTCTCCCCAGAGGCCAGGGAAGACTCTTCCTCAGAGGAGACTTAAAGGTGTCATGAAACCTTAACTCCAAAATTCAACTCCTCAAGCAACTTGCACATTCCCTGCTCACTTTGGATCCCCGTTCCATGAAGCTTGGGCTGTGGCTATATCTGGGCACATGTGTGTCTCCCCTGGGAGCTGGAAATTTCTTTAAACACCATGTTTTAAAAAATATTTTTTAAATAAAAAAATTTTTAAAAATATTTAATCTTGAGAGAGAGAGAGACAGAGAGAGAGAGAGGGAGGAAGCAGGAGGAGTGGGGGAGAGGCAGAGAGAAAGGAAGACACAGAATCCAAAGCAATCTCCAGGCTCTGAGTCTCCAACGTGGGGCTTGAACCCACAAACCGCGAGATCACGACCTGAGCTGAAACTGGCTGCTTAACCAACTAAGCCACCCATGCACCCAACACCATGTTTTTTTCAAAGTGGAAAGGAGTGCCATGACTTTGAAGATCTCAAGAAAGCCACAGAATCGCTCCCCAGAAAATGTGTGCATGCACAAAACATGCCCTCCAAGAGTCTTTGCACAATTGGAGGGCTTCACCCATCACAAGCTCTGTGTCCCTCCTACACCCTGGCAGAGGGCTCTGTCCATGTGGTGCCAAATAATTTTATTTATTAAGAAAAAATACCACCACTTCTTTCTCTTCCTCCCTCTGCCACCATCTTTGGCCAGAAAGAATGTAGCCATTCACTTTCCCCATTTCTCCCTCCTGAGGCCTCTGTGTCATCTTCTCTTGTCCTCTGAGAAGCTCCACCACTGTCCTGTTCTATGCCTGAGCCTTCAAGCCTGCTCTCTGGCCTTGTGCCCCCTGCCACCCCTACCCCCAGAGGCCTGCCTGCTCTGGTCTGAATGTCTGTGTCCCCCTAAATTGCACATGCTGGAATTCATGCCCAATGTGATGGTGTTGAGGGGTAGGGCCTATGAAAGATGCTCTGGTCATGAGGGAGGATTCCCATGAGTGGGATTAGGGCCCTTATAAAAATGAACCCTCCAGAGCTCCCTCAGCCCTCTGCCCTGTGGGGACGCAATGAGAAGTCTGTGACCCAGAAGAGGATTCTCACCGGAGCCCGAACACACTAGTGCCCTGCTCTCAGACTTCTGGCCTCCGGAACTGTGAGAAACGCATGTTTGCTGTCTAAAAGCCAGGCCGTCTGTAGTGTTTCATTCCAGAACCCAAAGGCACCCAGACACTGCCCTGCATCTCTCCTCTCTCTGATGGACTTTATCGGCTCTGTGCAGCGGGCACCGTATGGCCTTTCTCTCTCTCATAGATGAAGCTCAGGGACCCTGCTCTGTAACTGCTCAAGGTTGCCTTGATTTCTGGCAGAGGGATGCCCAGGGCCTGGGGTCCTGACGCAGGTAGTCCAGCACCCCCACCAGCCTCAGCCCAGCGAGTGGTTCCCCTCACTCAGGAAGCAAAAGCACCAGGTGCACTCTGGCCTCTCAGCTTTCCAGCCCCTAGGGGGCTCCTCTGGTAGTACAGCATCCTTGTGCAGATTAGGAAAAGGTGCCCCCTCTGAGCAGATGCAGCCCAGGGGGTGCTCACCTCCACCCCTTGGCTGGCATGCCCCGAACAGCATCCCCTTGCACCCGTGTTCCCAACAGCTTTGACAGAGAGGTGCTGGGCTGAGTGACCTCAGAAGGGCCGAGGACTCATCCCAGACAGACCGACTTCTCCATCTGACTGCACTTAACACCCGGGTCCATAGCAGCACCGATTCACAACGGCCACAAGGGGCAAACAGCCCGAGTACCCATCAGTGGAAAAGTGGACAAACAAAATGTAGTAGATATTATTCATTCATGAAAAGGAGATTCTGATATATGCTACAATATGGATGAACTTTGAGAACATTAGAGTACATGAAATAAGCCAGTCACAAAAGGATAAACACTGTATGATTCCACTTTCCTAGATTAAGAAAGTTCAGAGAGACAGAGTAGAGGTTACCAGGGCTAAGAGGGAGTGAAGAATGGGGAGTTATTGTTTTAATTGGTGCAGAGCTCGTGTCTGAGATGCTGGAAAACTTCTGGAGATGGCTAGTGTGATAGTTACACATCACTGTGCATGTACTTAATGCCATTGAATCAAATTCTTTAAAATGGTTAAAATAGTATGGGGCCCCTGGGTGGCTCAGTCGGTTAAACACTGGACTCTTGGTTTTGGCTCAGGTCATGATCTCGTGGTTCATGAGTTTTAGCCCGCATGGGGCTCTGTGCTGACCATGTGGAACCTGCTTTGGATTCTCTCTCTCTCTCTCTCTCTCTCACTCTCTCTCTCTGCCCCTCCCATCTGCTCTCTTTCTCAAAATAAAAGAAACAAAATGAAAAAAATGGTAAAAATAGTAAATATAATGTATATCTTTGAAAGTTTAACAGTTAAATGTGCTCTATATTGTGGCTTTAAAAAAAAAAAAAGGGAAACAGCACACCTTCCTTTGCCTTACTCTGAAAGGAAATGAGGATTTATTATACTTCCCCTAAGAGCTTGACACATCCAGAACATTACCTCAATATCTAATTCCCAGGTGCTCACATCTCCGTAGGAGCCCAACCGCTTAGGACGTGGGGCAGTTTGAGACCCCACTGGATGAGAGGTACCGCACATTTTCCTTTCCCCCTGCCCGCCCCTCCGCTCACAGACCCCATCGCCACAGGCTGCTGGTTTTTCTCAGTATGGCCTCAGCCTCCAGGCACGTTCTGGGTAGGGACAAACTGGCATCCTGTTATAAATCCTTCCCCACAAAGCACTGGAGACTGGTCCCCTCGCTGTGCCAAGATGTCTTTCTCTGACCATCTGTAATCCATTCAAAGGCAACTGGCAGGAAATGGCAGCAAGGAAAACCCCTGCTCCTTGCAATTGGTGGGGCCACCTCTCCTCTTGCTCATGGCCGGTAACAGGAAGTTGGCCCTTCTTGGGACACAGAACATCTGTGGGAGTTCTGGAAGCTGCTGGGCGTCTGTCAGGGGCTAAATGGGCTCGAGACAGATGCTCACAAAATTTGGTGAGGAACGCATGCTGTATTGAGTTTTTAAATTAGCTCTGAAGAAAACTCATTTGAAAAACCAAAACAAACCCAGACCCTAAGAGAGAAAAAAAAATTATATGAAAACTAACCTCAAAAATGCTTTCTTCTGATTTCTATGGACAATTAGACCACAATTTCAAGTAGTTCAAATCCTTTTGCTGAGGCTTCCCCTCCAATCTGGTATTGTCAGCTGCTTCTTCCTACTAGTGACAGTTTCCTTTTTTGGCACTAAAAGCGGAGGCCCTCAAAGCACCGCAGTGGTGAGCTGAATCCAGCCTGTACAGGCATGCAATGGCTCATTACTAAATTTTCAGGAATACGGTGAGCCAATTATTAAATTGTTAAAAATTACATGATAAAAGCTTACAATTAAGTGTGTTATAGATCTTTAAAAGAATACTCAAAATTTATCAGTTCTTATTTATCTTGCTAAATTTTATGATTATCTAGGCTTTCAGCATGAGTTGACTACTTTTTCAAGAAAGGGCCGGGTAGTAAATATTTTAGGTCCTCAGTGTCTGTTTTAGCCACTCCATTTTGTCATTAAAGGGCAAAAGTAACCAGGACAATATGTAAATGAATGAATGCAGCTGTGTTCCAATAAAAAACTTTATTTATAAAATAACAGGTGCCTAATCTCAATGATGGGCCATAGATTGCTAACTGCTGCTTTTAAAGTTATTTACATCTATTGTATCTGTGTGGTGGAAATCTCATATAATAGTGTTGTGATGCACATCTCTTCCCAACTCAGAGTTCAGCAATAGCTTGGGAATTTACACTATGGAAATTATCAAATGCTATCAATCAGGGCTCAATTCATTTTTTTTTGGTTATATAAATTTAAGAAAGCGATTTAAATAATGGGATATTCAGAAGTCTACCATGTCTATCGCTGTGTTGTACCTAGCACAAAAAATGAGGACATATTTTCTCAGTACTTGAAAACTATTACCCAATACAGCAAGGAAGTCACTCTTGTCACCAACAATCGAGTGAAGTTTCAACATACATCTTTGTTCTTTCACTTTCATCTTACCCGCTGACTTACATGAAAATACCAACCAACACTTATGTCGGAGATATACTTGTTTGTCAACTTCTATCTCAGGTTGGCCGGGGATCCAAGAGTTTGGCAAAAATAAAAAAAAGCATTCTGTGAGAATCAACTGACTATGTGAAATTTACAATAAAGAGCATCGAATTGTTTACTATTTGTAAATTATAAACAGCCTCTTATCAGTAAAATGTATAGTAAACATATGTGTCTACACGCAAATTTATTTAGAGAATAAGTTGTAAAACATCTACTAGCACCACACGGATTATGATTGAAAAAGGTTAATGGGGCAGCAGGACCTAAGGGTCTGTGTGTGTGTGTGTGTGTGTGTGTGTGTGTGTGTGTGTACGAAAGAGAGAGAGAGAACATCCCTCCCCTAGCACACTGAATGGAAAAAGCAAAACACACAAACATGACCAAACCAAGAAGGAGCCTATTTCCTGAAAATTCTACATCATAAAAAAGTGATGTGTTGGGTATGGAAAAGGTATACAACTGGAATAGATTATCAACTGTTTCTCCATAGTATTAATAGCAGGCTCAGGGCTCTCCATAAGTCCTTTCCCTAAAAGTGACTTTTTAGGGAACTCACAATCCTGACCAGGGCTTTACTTGTGCTGTTCTGTCCCTGTAGAGTGCTCCAATGTCCACATCCTATCCATGATGAAGCATTCATTCATTCATTCATTCATTCATCCTTCAAACATTTACTTGACTCTTTTTACACACCCTTTACAGTGCTCTGAATAGAACCACAAACCCAACAGCTCCTGCAGGTCAAAGGCTGTGCAGACAACCAGACTAGAATCTTCCTTCCTGAGTCCCTGGGCACTCAGGCCACATTCCACACTCACTCTCTAGAAGGTCAGTGTTTCCTGCCCACTGCATGGCAAGTTCCTGAGTTCCTGGAAGGCAGGTACCAAGGCTTTTCCACCATTACATCCTGCACAGAGTCCAATCCAGCACCAACTGGACAGTTGATCATTTTCTAGTGAATCAACGATACAGGACACATCTCTCTAGCTTCATAACCTACAGACTGTCATTCATTCTGGTTTATAATTTAATGTCAGCAGTTCCCTGGACCAGGTTAAATTCTGGGCTCTAGCTGAAAGGTGGGAGAAGAATTTTTTAAAAAGTTTTTATGTCATTATTTTGAAAGAAACAGAGACAGCACTAGCAGGGAGGGGCAGAGCGAGGGAGAGAGAATCCCAAGCAGGCTCCACACCACCAGCACAGAGCCCAACGTGGGGCTTAAACTCATGAACTATGAGACCATGACCTGAGTCGAAATCAAGAGTTGGACGCTTAACCTATGAGCCACGCAGGAGTCCTGGGAGAAGGATTATTTTAAGTGTAATTGTCTTCTTCCTCAAATCAATGAAGAGGGTCACTTTGAGTGTGTGGGATAATGTTACTCAACAGTTTTAAGCTCATGCTCTACCAACCAAGATGTGGTCACACTTTCCATCTGATGTCTGTACTACAAAGCTCACTCTATCTAGAATTTCCTATCCATGATGGGTTCTCACACCACACATGCATCCTCGTGAAATGCGGACGTGCCCAGGCTTGCCCTTGTTCCCCCTTAGCTTAAATCATGGGTGCTCACCTCCTTCCTCTGAAAATTGGCAATGAGAAGGGAAAACTTGGCCTTTTTAGGAGGAATTTTAAATTTAACCTTTGCTGATGAGTAACAAACAGGTCTTCTTTATAGAAGAAAGCCAGCCAATAAACGTAGATCAAAATGAGAGACTTTGAAAATGACCATTCTACAACCCCCAAGGAAGCCAGGGATCCAGGTAAGGATTATCAATGGATGCCAAGCCAGTTCCATGAAATTTCTTACTGGGGAACTGGGCATTCACTTGGTACCAAAGCACCACCCACAGAATGACATCCCAGTTGAAGAAGGAAAACAGCTTTGCAATGCAGAGAGGTGGGCATCCCCTTACCAAGTGACCAATACCTCATAATGGGGTGCCCTGACATCGTGTGTCCCTGGGGAGATGCTTAATGAAGTACTCAGAATCACCTGGAGTATTTCTTGCCAAAATGTTCAGCCTAAATTTAAGACATTAGCTCTAACTTCCATGATGAGGGAAAAATAAAGCATAGAGAAACAAGATAAATGACCCTGTGAGGAAGTGATCTGACAGAATGTGAAGCATTTTAAGTGGCCGTGTTTTATAGATGTATACACACAAAAATATATATGAACATAAATAGAGGCGTACACACACATATGGGGGCGCTGTTCTAGATTAAAACTGACGAAGGAGACCTAACAACTGAATATAATGCATGAACCTTGATAGAATGGCTATATATCCATTAAAAAAGCAGCTAAGAGAAAAGGAGCTTTTTTGGGAGGACAAGAGGGGAGGTAAGCATTTGAACTGGAGATTAGATGCTATTAGGGGGTTACCATTAGTTTTCTGGTGATACTGGTCTTATGATTATGTAGCGGAATGCCTTCACTTTTAGAAGATGCACACTGCAGTATTGACGGGTAAAGTGTCATGCTGTCTGCGACATACTTCCAAATGGTTCAGCAAAAACACACATACATATTTATAATAAGATGAGGCTCTGAGAACATAAGTGAGTAGCCCAAGGTTACACAGTCAAGGTGTGTCAACATGATAAATATTTCGAGGTGAAGTGTCACCGTGTCTACAACTCATTTTTAAATTGTATAGAAATATATATCTTTATAAGAAAGCCTGATAAAATGCGCAATAATTTTTAACTCTAAGTGGTGTTCATATGAATGACCATAGTGCTATTATTTCAGCTTTTTAAAAATGTTTATTTATTTTTGAGACAGAGTGAGAGACACAGTGCAAGTGGGGGAGGGGCAGACAGAGGGAGACAGCAGATCTGAAGCAGGCTCTGTGCTCTGAGCTCTCAGCACAGAACCCGAAGTGGGGCTCAAACGCACGAATTGTGAGATCATGACCTGAGCTGAAGTCAAGATACTTAACCAACTGAGCCACTCAGGCACCCCTCAGCTTTTTCTTTGAAGTTTATTTATTTTATTTTGAAAGAGAGAAGGCGTGAGTAGGTGAGGAGCAGAGAGAGGGAGAGAGAGGATCCCAAGCAGGCTCTGTGCTGTCAGTGTGGAGCCTGATGTAGGGGCTCAAACCCATGACCCCATGAGATTATGACCTGCTCCAAAACAAAGTGAGATGCTTAACTGACTGAGCTACCTAGGTGCCCACAACTTTCTTATAGGTGTGAAAATTTCACTATTAATATAAGATGGAGGGGTAAAAAAAAAAAGAAGAAGGGTACAGATTGGGGGTTATATCAAATCTCAACTGAGAACCTCTAGGCTGCTCAGAGGTATCTGTGACTTTGGGCCAAAATTCTAGCACTTTTTTACCTGAATTTTCATTGTTGGCAGAGGGACCCATGGGGGATCCTGAGGCTGCAGCACCCCAAGCTGGGCTGAGCTAAGCTGATCTTTCTGCATTGTTGCCCCATAATATCCACCTGAACAGAAACTTCAGGAGGCCTGCCAATTCTTAGAGTCTCAACAACTTTAAAATATCAGGTGACAAATCAAAGAAATTCATAGGTCATCTCCAGACTACTTTTAAAAGTGAAAACCTAGTGGAGAATCATTTAAAGGATATAGAGCTTCAGTTTTATAAGATGACAAGTGTTCTGGAGATTCGTTTTACAATGTGAATGTACTTAACACTATTGCACTCTACCCTTAAAAATGGTTAAGATGGTTAAATTTGTATTTAACTGCAGTTTAAAAAATAAAAAAGAAAGGGGGCACCTGGGTGGCTCGGTCGGTTAAGTATCCGACTTGTACTTTAGGCTCAGGTCACGATCTCATGGCTTTGTGGGTTTGAGCCCCACATTGGGCTCTGTGCTAGCAGTGTGGAGCCTGCTTGGGTTTCTCTCTCCCTCTTTCTGCCCCTCCCACTGTCTCTGTCTTTCCCAAAATAAAAACTTTAAAAAAAAATGAAAATACAAGTATATCAAGGCACGTCCTTGAAAAAAAATTGGAAACCAATTGGTAACCAAAACATAGCATGCTATTCGTTGAAAATATCTTAGGGGAAGGAAGATATGGTCTCTCCTTTCCCATCCGGCAACAATGGAATGGTCTAGTAGACAATGGAATGGCCATGAAGTGGAAGACTTTGAGGCCAAGGTACAGGGTGGGTACAGCCAGCGGAGGTCTGGGCTAAGCAGCCTGATAGGCTGGGAAAGGCTTTCTCAGAGAGAGAATGTGGCCTGGGCTGTGCATGATGAGAGACCCTCACATGAGGGGAAGGATCTAGAAGTGGAGGACCCCACAGAGGCAGAGACTGGGACTAGAAAGGAGCATGGCTTGTGTCAGGCTGTGAGGGGCAACCCCCTGTGGCATCTGGAGGGGTGAGGCACAGAGGGCCTGGAATACTGCATTAGTTATTGTCCCCTGGGAGGTGATGAAACGTTTTCACTTAAGGAGCAACCTGATAAAATGCGACTTTTCAGGAGATTAATTTTGAAGTGGTATGCAGGAAGACGGAGTCAGGGAGACCAATTAAGCAGCTATTATAAAAAAATCTAGGTAGGCTATGTGGCAGGCTAGCCTCGGATGGGGGCAGGGAGAGTGGGAAGAAACGAAGAGGCGCAGAGAATCACTCCTCAGACAAGAGAGGGAAGGGAGGAGGAAGGGAGGGGGGCTTTTCTGAAGAGAATGGAGAAGGGAAGATACAAAGACGGCTAGCCTAGGGGAGTCTCGGGGTGCAGTGGGGACGCCTGTGGGGGTCTGTCCAGTGCAGCACACCAGAGAAGTGAGCCGAGCACTCTGGAGAAGAGGCCAGGACTGGAGGCAGACACGCCAGAGTCACCACACAGAGGGAACATCTGCAGTGTGAGAAGGGAGTGAGGTTAGGCTGACAGCAAACTGTGGAGGGAGGAGGAGACCGGACACAAGGAGGCAGAAGATGCATAAAAGTGGATGTCACCAAAACTTTGGTAAAGAAAGTATAACTTCCAAAATGCTCTAGGGCAGTCTACTATTTAACAAAATCTACAATAATTCCATTTGGAAAGCAAATAGCTCCCTAATCTGTTTAAGACTGGATCACTATTTACTGGGTTTGCATAAAACTGAAGGTACCTCTATGTTCAATTGTCTTCTGCCAGTAAGTGTTTGGCCTGAGCCTCGGAAGGTGGCAGGACTCATCTGAATCAGTCCTGAAGAGAACATGGGTGTTCTCTATCAGTCTTGCCCTGCATCTCGAAGGATGGTGAGGAGGTTGCAATGGTCAAAGTCAAGGACGAAGCACAAGGGAACAGAAGCCTGGGGTCTGGGGACTTGGCTAATGGGGCCATCACTGGTGAGTAGGCCAAATGGAGTCAATCTCACCCAAATGTGACTAGTTTCGCTTTCTGGTGTTTCTCTTCCTTCCAGCCAGCCACTGTGGCGCCGTTTCTGTCACGTGAGGAAGGTGCTCCATCCTACATGGCTTGGCCCCTGCCGGAGAAATCAAACCACTGGCCAGCAGACCAAGGGGTCTGAGGCCTGTCAAAGGTCACCTGAAACTCCACACTATGAGGTGACTGAACAGGAGAGGGGGCAGCACTGAAGAAGAGACACATATCAAGAGTTCTTCCGGTCTGTGAAACCACTGGGCGAGAGAGAGACAGAGACAGAGAGAGACAGAGAGGTGGAAACAACAGGTCCTCCAGGACCAACCGGGTCAGCACATCTAAAAGGCTAACTGCCATGGTTAATGAAGAGTATGTGATATCCAAAGTCATGGAACCAAACATTACCACATGGCCCTGGCCTCATGGGGGAGATGCACTCTGTGCCTTTCTCGGCTGCTCCAGTCCCCTCAGAGCCAGTGACAGCGAGGGTTTCAGTGCAGCTAAAGAAGCAAAGGTCTTTCACACCCACTTAGCAGGCACATCACCCATCAAAAGGACACCTCTAAGGTGGCAGGTACTGAAAAGCTATCTCTGTTCCATCATCCAAAGGAGTGCACCCTTCATGAAAACACTCACAAGACAGAAGCAGCGGAGATGTTCCAAAGGGGGGGAGAAAAGAGAGAAATCCCCACTGTAGATAGATGGCCCTGGAGTTGCTTGGCAACCACCTTTGCTAACACCTTCTCCCAGAAGGGAACAGTTTGAGTCAGCTCCTGAGATCTCCCTGAGGCCAGGGCTCTGACCAAAGAGGCCCCAAAGCTGGGGCCTTGGGCTGGGAAAGCCTTCCACTGCTGGCAAGCCCGGGGGCCCTTTCAGCTGGTTTACCACTTACCCACAGGAGGGGGAAGAAAACGGGAACCAGTTTGCTTAAAGGGACATGTTCTCCCTTGCAGGCCGGCTCCTAGGGTGAGAAGCGCCTCCTCAAACTTGTGTCCAGGGTGCCCCGCCTGCCTCACCTTAGTCCTAACCTGGCTCCTGGGGCGATCCTGTGACCCAGTGCTTAAGACTATGATCTCTGCAAGTGACCTGCCTCTGGGTTCAAATCCCAGCTTGTGCTACTTCCCAGCTGTATCCCAGCGTAAAACACTTAACCTTTCTGAGCTTCAGTTTGCAACTGTTAAAATGGGGTTGGTCGTGGGAATTGCCTCATAGGGTGGCCATGAGGGTACAAGAAAAAAATGCACATTGAGATCTGTGCCTGGCATCCAGTCAATGCCCAATACATGGCAGCTAGGAGGGTTATTTTTAAAGACACAGAAGCAGTTTCCTAGAACCCCTTAAACCAGATCTATGGAGTCAGAATCTCTGGCAGTGGTGTTTTAGTTTTTAAAGAGCTTCTCAAGGGATTCCTGAGGTGGGCAGAATTGAGAACCACTTTTCATAGCCAGAAAGTCTGGTTCAGAAAGTCTGGTGAACAGCAAAGCCACTTGGGGAGCCTGTTTAAAATGCTGGAGCACCTGAGCGGCTCAGCCGGTTAAGCATCCGACTTCATCTCAGGCCATGATCTTACAGTTTGTGGGTTCAAGCCCTCCATCAGGTTCTGTGCTGACAGCTGGGAGCCTGGAGCCTGCTTTGGATTCTGTGTCTCCCTCTCTCTCTCTCTGACCCTCCCCTGCTCGCACTCTGTCTCTCTCTCAAAAATGAATAAACGTTAAAAAAACATTTTAAGTGCACATTCCTGTGCTCTACTCCTAGTCCTTCTGATTCAGTATGACCACAGCTTGGAAGGCTAAGGACCTCGAGATTTCAATGCAGGGTCCCCAGAATGACCACACTGATTCAAAGACTAATTTACTCTCGAAAACTAATAACACAAGGACATCGGTCCAACTTCTTTTGATTTTGTCCCTGGTGCCCTCAAAGAACCAGGGACAAATCGTTGACCACAGATGCCTAGGGAACCCCAGGCACTCTGCCGGAGCAGTAAGGATGCTGCCTGGTCCCTGGAAGTGGTGGCTCTGCCAAGGCAAAGAAGAGGACCCAAATGCCTGGTCAAGGCAGCGACTGCTGCCTAATCATCCTAACAGAAGCTGACATTATTAAATACCTACTGGGTGCCAGATAGCACCTCATTTAGTTTCAGAGTTTATTCCTATTCTGCAAATGAGAAAACCGAGGTTCAGAGAAGTATCTCACTACCCAGCTAGTAAGTAGCAGAGGCAAGATCTACAAAACACTCTGTGCAATTTCTTACTCTGCAACACCGGTGCACTTCTGTGCTCACACATACATGACATAAAATTTGCCACCATAACCACTTTTAAGTGTACAGTTCAGAGGTATTAAGTGTAATCACACTGTCTTGTAACTGTCACCACCATCCATCTCCAGAACCTATTCATCTTTCCCAATCGGAACTCTGTGCCCATTAAACACTAACTCTCCTGGTCCCTGCCTCCCAGCCCCCGGCACCCACTGTTCTACCATGTCTCTCTGAATGTAACTACTCTAGGAACCTCATGGAAGTGGAATACACAATATCTGCCCTTTGGTGCCCAATACACTCTTTAAAAAAATTTTTTTTAATGTTTATTTATTTTTGAGGGAAAGACAGAGTGTGAGTGGGGGAAGAACAGAAAGAGAGGGAGACAAAGAATCTGAAGCAAGAAGGTTCCAGGCTCTGAGCTGTCAGCACAGAGCCTGATGTGGGGCTCAAACTCATGAGCCATGATCATGGCCTGAGCCTAAGATGGACACTCAACCCACTCAGCCACCCAGGCATCCCTGTGCCCAAGATACTCTTAAAAAGGGCCAGATTCTACCTTGGTCTGATAGGACCAAACTAGGAACATGTTTCAACCATCTTCATAATCTGGCTAGTGTCATCAGTTTGGGCGTCCTATCTCCCCATGTCCAGCCCAGGTACCTAGGACCAACAGGTGTATTGAAGCAGGGCAGCCCCCCCCCCCCGCCCCGCCCCAAGAATCCTATGTAGCTTCATAGACTGGATGAGCTGATACCTGCTCAAAGAGCCTGTCGCTGAGTCACTTTTATCTTCCCCAGTATGGTGACCTGATACCACTTTGTCCTGCTCTAGTGAGTATTTAATTGGCTTCCTTCTTTTTCTTTAAGTACCTGATCCTTTAAAATTGACAAGTGGAATTGTGTTATGAAACCACAGGTAAGGGGATAGAGCATCTACATAAAAACAAAAGCTTTCCTTACAGTTGGATTCCAGTTTTACTTAGAGGCAATTGGGCGAGCCAAGTCTAGCCCCTGAATGGTAAGGATCCTCAGCCTTAGCCTACTTGCAGGAAGGGATTTCCCAGCCTGCCATCATTAGTTCAAATGCCTCAGGGTCCCGAGCCAGGTCCATTTGGTTGAAGTGGCCAATCGGAGTTCTGCCATGGAAGAGAATGAGAGAGAGCCAGCCAAAGAGCATTAGCCGGAGCGCACCATCGACACAACATTGCCACGGGAGTTTTAGGAGACAGAGACATGGAAGTCAGTCCTTGACATTCGGTTTCCACAATTTGGAAAGAAGGCCAACCCACTGGCTAAACTTCTCCCTCTCCATTATGGCTACATTTGATTATTGCAGTCACATATGGCCTCCCAGTGGTCAGGCCCCACAGATTTACCCTGTGAGGTGAGACTGGGGTGGGGACTCCCAAGAACTGGATGTCTCCCTCACCCAGGGCTCTCTTCTCCCTGGTGGAGCCTTGGCTCAAGGCAATCTGTCCGTGTGGTGCTGTGCCGGCCTGGCGGGGACAGTGGGTGGTGGTGGGGGCAATGCAGTCAGGGAGCAGTGCTCCTCTGACCCTCCAAGGCGGTCTGTCTTGGTCTCTATGGTGCAGGGGATGCATCAGCCTCACCCCCATGTTCTAGGATTCTCCCAGTGGCGCCTTGTCCACGAATAGTTGTTAGCTGTTTTGTGAGGAGGAGTAAGGTCAGGAACAACCCATGTCACCATCTTGGTGGCATCACTCCTACTGCAGTCACTATATGATCCTGGTTTGCAGTGTAAACAGTGAGCTGCCTTAGAGCATGGGGGTCCCTGAGTAAAAGGGAGTTGACTAGGACAGGATCTCACTGTGTCTGCTTCTACCGTTTTATGTCTACTTCTGAAGGATGTCATGAATGAAACAAACTGTCACGGATGAAATGTTGGCCCAAAGGATATAAACACAACGTACACAGAAAACCATGCAGAAACCGAACCTAAATCAATTCTGATGCAGAGATAGCTGGCCCCTGAGAACCACTGGCTGGAGTGAACATGCCCTTGCGGTCCTGAATAATGCCACAGGCCACTTAGCGCACAGCTCAGCAGCCCTCTGGAATCAAACTTCCTCTGCCCTCCCTATTTCCTAATCCTTAACACGGAAATCCTGAAACCAGCTGCTTTGCTCTCCATCATGTGCGGCCCCAATGCAGACAAATCCCACGGGTAATCAAACTGCACAGAGCGCCAGTTGTATTTCCAGCCTGACTTTAAATATAAACTGAAATCCTTAATGCTTCACCATAGTGCTTTTGACATCCGGGGCCAACGTAGAATAAATGCCGTCATTATCAGAATCGGCACCTCGGGGTCTCCTACCCACAGTGAGGGACAGTGGGCCCCCCAGAATTAGAACCTGAACTCACGACTGTCACCATGTAGGACAGATTGAAGCTGAAGGTTTGAAGGAGTCATCTTGGAGACCTTTGGAGGAGAGCTTCCTGAGGGATGGAGTCTTCTCTCTTTAGCCCCTCCTAAATTTGGCCCAGTGCCGGGGGATAGTCACAGACCCATATATGCCTGCTGAGCACGCAGTATGGTCGACTCACCTGGAATGTAGGCCCAGGACACAGACAGTGGGGAGTAGAGTGTTTCCGTGAACACCTCAGTCTACTTTTATTGTGTTCTTACTTTTCCAGCCTCACCTTATACCAGTGATTCTCCATCAGGGTGGTTTTGCCCCAGCCCAGGGGAACTTTGGCAATGTCTAGAGACATTTTGGGGGGAGGAGCCACCGGACTCTACTGGTAGAGGCCAGGGACGTTGCTAAACACCCTTCAATGCACACGACAGTCTCCACCATGAAGTAGTGTCACAGTTGAGAAGCTTTGTTCTTATTCTCTGCTTTGCTAGCTTCATTCTAGTGACAGACTTTTTTCTTTCTAGAACATTCTATACACTCTCACACATTGGGCCTTCACACATGTTGCTTCCTTTAACTCCATCCTGGCCAGCCCTGGAAGCACATGGAAACTTCCATTCGTCCTCTAGGTTTTAGCATAAATAAAACTTTCTTGCGGAGGCCGGCACTGAGCCCCTAATGTAAGTTAGGTCCCTCCAATATGCCTTCAATGGCACCCCGATTTCCCCTATCAGAGCACTCACCACAGTAACCATGACTTCGTACATGTCTGCCTTCACCGCTAGGATAGTCATGAGGCTGGCTGTGCTTTTCCACTGCTGCCTCCCCAGGCCTAGCCTGGTGCCAGCACACTGTGAGAGATCATTCGGTCTCTAATGCATGACACAGGCCAAGAAAGCAGGAGGGGGGTATAAAAAGCTAAGCAAGACACTCAGAGGCTTAAGTTATGATCCCATCACATGGGCACACCCCAAAGAGAATGCAGTAGCTCCATATGCACTGATAAGGACTGCTCTGTAAGACCAATGGACATGGCAAGACACTAGGCAGTGCCTACATTAGGGTAGCATCCATGTGGGGAAAGTGAGAAGGAAAAACTGTATGTATCTACTGGAAGCAACTGGGGACAGGGGGAGGAAGGAGGCTTTCTTCTCACTGCACACCCTCTTGAATTTCATAACCTGTGAACATTATTAAAGAAAACAAGGAGCATGTACATGAGTGTGGTATGTATCATAGTCTACATCTTCTTGAGATTTAAAAAAAAATTATTCTTGTAGAATGACATCCGATGAGAACCCAGCACAGGGAAGCCAAATTCACATACCGTGTTTCCAAGTGTGCCCACCCTGTCTGATTTCCTGTTTTGAAAGGAGTCAGAGCCACATTTTCTCCACGTGAAGATGCAGGCACATGGAAATGCTTGTATGTGTAACAGATACTCATTTTATGGGGTGCCTGGGTGGCTCAGTTGGTTAAGCATCAATCTGACTCTTGATTTCGGCTCATGGCTATGGAATCGAGCCCTGTGTCAGGCTCTGCACTGGGTGTGGAGCCTGTTTAAGATTCTCTTTCTCTCTCTCTACCCCTCTCCCCTGCTTGTATGCACTCTTTCTTGCTCTCAAATAAAAAACAAAAAAATAAATAGATACTTATTTCAGAAGCTTTATATTTTCAAAACTAGATGGCTTTGGAAACACGCACTCTCTCTGCTTCAAAGCGAATTCACTCTCCGAGCCCTTCTCCTCCTTTACAGCTTTCCTCCCTATCACCTGGAGGCCACTCTGTCTCTCCTGTCCTTTCATCCCAAATGCTGGGTGAGACGAGAGAGAGGATAATGAAATGCCAAAGCCAACAAGTGTTGCTGCTTGTTAGAAAAAGGGGAGGCAGGCACACTTAATGGAGAAAGAAGCTGAAATTAATGGCAAAAATGAGGCTTATCTGTGTAATCTGTGGACTTGGTGTCTTCCCATCTCCTATTAGCATAGATATGGAGGTGTCTGTATAATGACAAAGGGAAGCCGCCCGCACGTTCCCATAAATCTCCACCACCTGTCGCTGGCTTCCTGGCCTGGCGTCTAAGAACATTTCACTCTTACCAGGTCACGTGCCATCTTTCCCCCCAATTTGCCACAGCTGCAAGGCTCCTAAACCTGAACCGAATGTGTTTCCCATGCTCCCTGCTTCCTTCTGTGTTCCCCCCAACTCTACCTGCATCTCAGGAGCGCAGCAAACCCTCACGACACGGCGAGATCTTACTGGCCCCAGGGCACCATTCACATAGGAAACGTTCCACAAGTTTCCCTCCATCAAAGCAAAACATCTGGGAACGTTAAAACACAGACAAATGCTCAACGTAACCAGTGTAGGCTTCCAAAAGGCCCGAACAAGGATCTATTGAGCACTTTCTTGTCTCAGTGACTGGATACAACAACGTATCGATCATTTTCTAAATTACTGTTTACCTCTCACCTGTCTTCAGACAGAACTCTGTAAACACTTGCTAGCCATAGGCCCGAACCTCCCTAAATATTTTTCTATCCCTTGATAAAACTTATCAAACTCCATATCAACTGTGCACCGGTAAATACATGGATATCACAGAAATCATTTTTTTCCTTAAAAATTACTAGCTTTATAAAATTATGATAACCTGGTTTATGCTAAAAATGAAACTTCTGATACAGTAATCTCTACTCTGCTTGTCACTGGTTAGTTAAAAATCCTAGTTAATTATAATAATAAATTTTCTAGAAATAGCTTCATTAATAAATGATAAACATAATCATTATACCAGTTACAAAAAGGATAAAGGCAAACGTGAAGTGCTTCCTATGTGCTGGGTCCTTTTATACTATCTCAGTCAATCCTCACAACTCTGTTACTATCTCCACTGCATACAGTTTACGGCACTTAGGAGCCACATGCACCCTGCTCCTTATTTATGGACTGACATGCTTTAAAAAAAGTTCAGATGAGACCATGAAAAGAGAAGACCATCCTTCTCCATCACTGAGCTTTTCCCCAATTAGCTGGAAAAAAGTCTTCAAATAAATCTATGAAGCTAGAGAGAGAAAATTATCTTAAAAGGTTAACTGGATGAAGAGCCTTCCTTGGAATTTTCTATCCTAGTTGAATTTCACATCTTAGAGGAGGCTAATAAGGTTTCCTGGACCCTCCTCTTAGGGAATCTCAGGGCCTCAGTGGTCCACGCTGACTGAAGCCAACTTACTCTCCCCTCCAGGTGACATATACCCCTGGGTTTTGAACTCGGACCCTCAGTTTTCTCAGAGTCCTCAAGACCACATGCCATTTATAGACCATTTGCAGAATATGCCTATGTATGTGGGGCAGTGAAGTTTGCCACCAGGAGGAGATAAAATGAGAAGGTAGACCCGGTGTGTAGGAGTTTCAGATATTTTTAATGGGAGGACTTCCATTTTCTTGTTGTTGGTTCTTAAAGCACAGCCCGTCTGGCATGACTCCATCTCAAATAGAGGTACACTGAGTAGGGAAAGTGAGGTTCAGCAATCTCAAAGGGATCTTGGGGGACGTTGAATCCTGCTCCCTTACTTCACAAGTGAGAGAAGAGGCCCAGGGAAGGGAACGGATGCCCTCAAGGTCATATAGGGGAACTGTAGGAAGATTATCCAAAGCCCTTTCTCCCGCTCCCTTGATGCTCTGGGCTGCCCTCCGCATAACGTGACTGTATCCAAGTACAGATCAGCACACCTTCCGAACCCAGGTGATGATCTGGCAAGGTGGGAAAGTGTTTGCAAATTCCTGTCAATTGTGCATTTAGCTAACTTTAGATAAAATAACATTAATGTAAAGAATTCCTTACAGAAATTCTGAAGCATTCAGTTAACATTTCACACTGCTATGGGTGAATGGAAGCCAAAAGGCGAAAGGAAAGAGGAATGAAGGAGGAAATATGTTCCAATAATCAGATTATTCAAAAAGTCCTTCCTGTGAAGCTTCAGTCCTTCTTCTGAAGCTGTGGCCAGACAGAAGCAGAAGGCGATACTATGTTTCTTCTTTCACATTTCCAGCCTAACTTTCCTCCCTGAATTTAGTCTATGAAACATATCACATGGCAACAAAATACATCACAACAGCATTCACTACAGCCAAAAGATGGCAACAAGCCAAACGTCCATCAACAGGTGGCTGGATAAATAAACATGCACATGATGGAATATTATTTTGCTGTAAAAAAGGAATGAAATTCCAACACATGCAATGGCATGGATGAATGATGGAAATGTTATGCTAAGTGAAATGAGAGAGAGAGAGAGAGAGAGAGAGAGAGAGAGAGAGAGAGAAAAAGAGGGGTGGGGGAGGGGCAGAAAGAGAGAATCTAAAATAGGCGATTTCATAGTCAAGGCAGAAGATAGACCAGAGGTCACCAGACCTGAGGGGAGGGGAGAGGCGGAGCTACTATATAATGGGTACAAGGTTTCTGGTTGGGATGATGAAAAATTCAGAAAATGTATAGTGATGATGGTTGTACAACATTGTAAATGTACTTGGTACCCCCAAATTGTACTCTTGGAAGTGGGTTAAAATGGTAAATTTTATATTTATTTTACTGCAATTTAAAATATCATATTAGGGGCGCCTGGGTGGCTCAGTCAGGTAAGCATCCAGCTTTGGCTCGGGTCATGATCTCGTGGTTCGTGCGTTTGAGCCCTGTGTCGCTCTGTGCTGACAGCTCAAAGTCTGGAGTCTGCTTCAAATTCTGTACCTCCCTCTCTCTCTGACCCTCCCCTGCTCACACTGTCTCTCTCTCTGTCTCTCAAGAATAAATTAAAATAAAAAACATAAAAAAATAAAATATCATATTAAAATGTGGATCATGTCCCTTCATTCTCCATTAGAATTCCTACACTTTCTTTTATTCCCTCACTGCCATTAATGACCACACTTCAAGATGCGCTGCCGCTGCCTACCAACAGTGTCATGGTCAATGTGTGTATTTCACACACACAGATAGCCACGATCACACCGCTGCCACTTTGCACCCTGGAGACTCATCCACAAACATGTATCCATCTTGAAGCTACCCAAATAGTGACTTTAAGAGGGCCCACAGCAAGACCAATGCCACCCATGTTTCAGGAGGTACCCCAAACTGAATATCCTGATGCAGAGTCCGAGTTCAACCCGGAAAGACCTCCCCACCGGGGGGGGGGGTGCGGGGGGAGCGGCGAGGGGACAGGTATTTAGTGCTGTACACTCTACCTATAAGGAAAACTGCATGCACACGCCAGGGGGATCTTCAGGGATTGCTGACCCATGTGTGCTCTTCCAGGGCCCATGAACAAAGAGATTTCAGCCCATACATGCCTATTCGTTGAACTCAGCAACTGTACCTTGTACTGAACAGTGGGTGTCCTTAATGCAAATGCGTATAATTAGGAGCTAAATCTTTGAACCTTTACAGGACAAAGGCTATAATAAGCAGGATGTACCACTTGTGACTTCTGAGGAAAGTAGAGCTTTTTCATTTTTCCTTTAAAAAAATCTATTTCTCATGAGGTGAAGAGCATTGGAGAACAAGAGTCTTTGGAAACAGAAGCAGGGAAGAGAGTGCAGAATATGAGTTTTGCGTGTTATGGTCAGAATCTATCCCCCAGGCCTGAGAGGTGCCAATAGGTATCATTCCACGACCTCTAGTCAACTTTAACTTAGAGGTTTTCACAACTGCATCTTCTGCGAAAACCTTGGCATGGCCAGGGGCCTGACAACCGAGTCCCAGAAGCTCTTAAAGATTGCAAGAGTTCGTAAAGAAAACAATCTCTAGTGATATGTTCCACTGCCAACACACATGGGCATTTAGCGCAAATAAGCTGCCACTTGTAAGAAGTCCACTTGACATCATTCCCTTGCACATCCTAAAGACACATGGCAAGATCGTACGAAGATATTTAGAGGCAAACATTTTTCAAATAAGGTTTCGTTCCCAAAGTGCTTAATTAGCAGGAACACTATGCTACAGAACTGTCCTTGAATATGTATCCATTTTAACCTCCATGCTATTTTTTCTAAAGCACAAATTCCCCTCTCCCTGGATGGTCAGGAGATCACTGGGCACAGAAAACCAACTGCCTCAGGTGTTGATCCACAAAACGAGGTCTGTCTTTCCAGGTAGATTTCAACTGCCTCACAGGGTGATATTCTGGTTTATGAGGGAGACCATTCTTTGGAGTCTACCCTCCATTTGTTTTGGATGAGCCCCACTCCCACGGCCTAGTTATGGCTGAACTCCTTTCACACTTCCCACCAACCTCTTCTGCACCCCCATGCCTTCCTCCTCCCCACCCCCCAATTCCAGCCAACCATGTTTATAAGACACCAGTTAGTAAATCACGATTCAAATGAACCCATCCGTTTCCTCGGCAGAAAGTGGCCTCCGGAGTCGCTCCATGTGAACCCACAGGCCAGAGTTACACATGGCAGGCCCGCAAACGTGCACAGGATATGATTTATTTATGATGACCATGTGTGTTTGATGCCCAGTTCCAGACTGTGGCTCCCCTCCCCTGCCTCAGTCTGGGATGAACTATCTACTCACTGTGTCCCACTTCAGGTACTGTATTTCCACGCTGGGAGCACAGAGATGGGTGACCGCCTGGGGGCCGCACACACAGGGGCCCCTAACCCCACTGGCCACGTAACAATCTGTGACCACGCACAAAGTGGGCCAAGTGCAACTTGCTGCAAAGGTTCGCCATGTACAATGGTTTCCAGTGGAGAAGTGGCTGCTGGAAGGGCTGACCATGTGGGGCTCATTAAACTGTTGTGTATTTACCCACAAGGAAGGCTGGGATGCTGGTGAAGGGAGCCCCGATCCTCATTTTAGAGATTTCAACTCCCCCCTCCCAACCCCCCACCATTTGGCAATGATGCTCCAAAGGTGAATGGCAGATCTGCATCAGAGGTCCAAACGTGGACTCCAGCTAAAGTGTTGTAAACTTCTGCCTTCCATGGTCTCCCCCTTTTTCCCCCCAGTTGTATTTATACTTTGAAAGAAGTTAACATGAAGCAGTAGTCACCTGGGCGTGCTCGATTTTTGACAAGCCTTAGTCACTCTGTACCCAGCAGAACAATTCACATTATAGTCGAAATCCTGTGAAGATTCTGCCACACATGCTAACACTAAAATGCCAGTAGCTCCACTTACCTTCTTTATTAAGCCTCATAACCTCCCTGCTTTTTCCACCCTCTTTTCCAGCCTCTTCTAAATCTACATCTGCAGATGAAAAAGAAAAGGAAAAAAAAAAAAGAGAATGAGGAAAGAAAAAAAAAGATCAAAAAGGGGGGAAAAAGCCAAAGTCAAGGGGGGCAGGGAGAGTGTTTATTTGCAAACAGATCGATATAAATACTGTTCATGAAAATCTTTCAAAAATTGACAATGCAACATTTTCTCCCAAGTCCGGATTGCCATCTACCTGGCCCAGATAGGTACCAAAAAAACTATGCAACCAGCAACAGAGTAGCCTTTTAAACAGATACACCGTGGGGCTGTGAAAGCCCACCCCGCGGGCTGCCATGGGGAGCCGGGCACAGACAGACAGACAGACAGCCCTGGCAGCAGGGCCTCTCTCTGTGCATTGATGATCTGTCTCTGTGTGTATTTATTTAGAGAGAGAGGGAGAAGCATGGAGGACACCGGGGGCCACTCTCTCTCACACACACACACTTTTTCCCAGTGGCTCTAGGTGAATGGAAAGGTTACAGGATAATAAAAGGAGGAGGAGGCGGTGGGGTTCTTACTGTCGGAGCAGTGTAATTTGGCGGCGTCGATCCAGGAGGACCAGGGTTTGCCCAGAAACGCCTCCGGACTGGGCACTTTGCGATCCAGTGTCGCCATTGCTCTTCCTTCTTGTTGCTTTTTCCCTGTTCCTTCGGCAGCAGCAGCCGAGAGACACGGGATTCGAGAACGCTCCGACGTCATCTTCGGAACGTTCCGACATTGAGTGCTC